>NC_000085.6:19857346-20157346 GCF_000001635.26 Mus musculus
GCCTCTCTCTTAAGTTGCCTCTTTCCTCTGCTCTTCTCACGAGAGTTGTGTGTAACCTATCTCTGATTTATTCTGTCAAATCTTTCCCTGAATCATGACTTTGTGTACCTCTCAATTAGAGATAAGTTTCAAAAATGGCTGCATCCTTTTACTCACTAAATTTACCTTCATCGCTTGGGATTAAAGGTCTGCATTCAAGCTGTATCACACAGACCTAGTTTTTTTTATATGATTGCTTGATAGTGCAGCCATGTTTTTGAATTAAAATTCCCCTCTATGGTCCCTTGTCAGAACAACCTTGTTACTGGATTAAAATCCCTCTACAACAATTATTAGTTTGTATTTCAATATTCGTAACTATTTTAATATTTTAATATCTCCCCAACACAGAGCCCTTCATAATGAACCAGACACAACTAACTTCCAGACCCCCACTCAAACTCAGGGAAGGTTAATGCCCTTTTCCAAACGAGTTAACAAGATTCTGTTACTGCTACTTTTTGACTATATTACTCGCATTCCAAACAGTATTATGACTGAATGATATTAGAGAATGATAAAATGCTCCTGGGAGCTCCCATAGCATCAGCAGCTTGCACGTTGGAGGGGCAATTGGCTCTCTTACTTAAATTGTATCTCTAAGGCTGTGACTAATTAACTTCCTAAAGGCTGTGGCTGCTGATGCTGTGATACTTTCCAGAGCATCACATCAACCACAGAGCAACCCCAGCAGGAATCCCCTTCAATATTTAACACTAATATCATTCAGTAAATACCTGTTGCCACTTACATTATTGGCTAGCTTTTAAACAAGACACCCACAGTAGAGATTACACAGAATCTTTTGCTAGTACAGGGAATTCTTGACTTTACCAATGATAGGTTAGGAAAATAAAAATGTTGCTTCATTGCTTCAAGGCATACTTCACTGGCTTTGGACGTTTTGCTGTAGAGTGGTATATGGGTGCTGGCAGAAGACAGTCAACAAATCATTTTGAAGATTTTTGAAAATGTTCTATGTATCTTGATGGCTTTGGTTTACTGGATACTTTGATGAAATCCTCCACAAAATCATTACCCTTAATGCACTGAAAGTCAGACATTATGTTGTTGCCTCGTGTACATATGTCTCTTAAACTGTATTGTCATCTTAAATTTCTATCTACTCCAAAATATGTTTCCATCTTTAGAATTCACATTTGTTTGTTTGTTTATTTATTTAGTATATGTCTCTGTGTGTATACATCTACTGCATATGTGGAGTAGAGAGTACATCTTGTAGGATGTCTTTCTGCTATCATGGAAGTCTTGAGAATTAAACTCAAGTCCTCAGGCTTAGAAACAAGGGCTTTTAACCACCAATCCCATTTCTTTGGCACCATTTCCATATTCAAAGAGTAAATTGCTTCTATAAAATACTGATTGATACAGTAATCTTTTTAATATTTAGAGGCACTTGTTTGCTAATGTCTTCTTTAGAACCATAACCATAAATCTCCAATAATATCTGGTTGCATGGCCAGAGGGGTGATTATAACGTTATAACCTTCATTTTAAGTTTCAGATGACAAAGACTTTAGTGACAAGTACTGATGGAGTTAAGTCAATATGTTGCTCGCTAGGACATCTCATAATATAGAATCCATCCTGTGGCCCTGAGGACAAAATCAAATCTGATTTGCACACACGACTTATTTCTCCTTATCTCCCACATGATACATGCTTATATTGGTATCACATCCTCAGATGTTTCTGTGCCTTTTATTATACCATGGATTAGCTCATAAAACATTATCTTAGAAAAAAAGAATAATGTAGAAGAATTTATTTCTGATAGTTTTGTGAAAATTGAGGAATAATTAGGATAATTTTTACTCACTAATTAGAAAGTTTATGGGATATTGATGTCTCTTAGGGCACAGCTAATTAGGGTAATCTCAGAGCAATGACTTACTGCACGCACCAGCAATTGTCTTTTACATACGATAGTTATCTTGTTATGCTGATAAAATACCTGATGAAGCAATCTAAGGATTAGTAAGGCTCACAGTTCTAGGGTCCAGTACATTATGGTACAGAAGTCATGGCAACAGGAGGTTGAAGCAGGTGGTCTGTCACATTGGGCCCACAGACAGGAAACAGGGGAAGAAGAATGCTTGTAACTATGTCACTCCCTCCATTCTATGCAGTTCAGAACCCTAGCCCATGGAATAATTTTGCCTCAGTCAGATGGTGTCTCCTGTCCACAACAAACTAGTCTAAATTAATCCCTCACAGACATACCCAGAGGCTTGTTGCCTAGAAGAGTCTAGAGACTAGATATGTCAAGTTGGCAATCGCTATTAACCCTGATGTTACTCAAATGCAGGTTTCTTCTGTTCAAATAAGCCTATGTGAGTAAATGCCCAATTTTTTTTCTATATCTATCACATTGAATTATCTGGATTTAATTACAAACCCTATTCTTGTCATCTTTCTTCCTGTGTCATGGTGCATGTGTGAACATAGACCCTTCCCACTGGAAAGGAGACAAAATATGACTGATTTAGTTAATCACACTTACTGTAAAGAATCTAGAGACTAAAACATTATGCCTAGTTATACTAAATATTTAAAGTCATCTTAGTGTTTCAGGATATATGTTCATATTGTAAACCCTAAGATTGTGTTGTTTACTGAAAAACCTATTTCTAGTTCTGGAGAAACTCAGCCTTATCACAAACATTTAATCCCTCTGACTGGAACACAGACATACCCTTAGTGATCATTTTTAATCTCCAAAAATGAAGGTAATATTGGTTTGTAGGAGGAAACACACATGTTTGAAAGTGAATTCTAATTGAGGGGGCAGACAAAGTGATGAATCATAGAAAGATTTGACAGAATAGGATATGCCAACTCTCTAAAGAACATCGAGGAAGGAGAGTCTATTTAAAAGAGAAGGGGATAAAAAAGAAGGTGGCAGTTTTACTAGGAGAGCTTTACAGAGATGGGTTGAAAAAAAAAAAAAACAAGCTACAAACGTGTAAAGACAGAACTAGGCAGATAATGAGAAAGAGCCAGTTAGAACAGATTGCTAGAGTTAGTTTGAGGTCAAGAAGAGCAATTCAATCAGAGGCCAAGAGAGAATCCAGATTGAATCAGTCTGTTTGGAGAGGAGTTTATGCCAGAACAGCTGAATTGAACTAGCCAGCTAGAGATCAGAAAAACTAGGAAGGGGTGAGTTTATTCAGGAGTGTCAGATGCAAAACACATTCTAGCCATAGATTAGATTGTACAGAGGTTAAAAGCTTCCAGGAATATGCCTAGGTTAGGAGACAGAAGCATTAAATCTCTGAGACAATAATTACAGAGGAGAATAAAAAATACTTTTACTCAGTAGACTTGGCTATTTGTACAGCAGTCATCAAACCTTATTTACTCATTTATGCAGGGAAACAGGTCTATGACTTGATAACTACAAAACCACAGACACACGAGTCAATCTTAGAGATAAGCAAAAGGGCATCTTAGGTATATGTGACTAAAACCTGATACCTTGTCTTGGGAAGCAATTCTAACTTTTTTGACATTTGTGGCAGAATTATTTAACTTTTAAAAGCAAATTCTATAATTCTCTGAAAGCACAACTGCACAATGTTTTACAAATTATTAAGCATGGGAGGCCTTACAAGTTTATTTGCATGTTAATAATTTAGGGGATTTTATAAATGTTAACATGTTACAAAAAGAAATTGTGAGAACTGAATGATCGTCCTCTGAGGGGCCTAGATTTGTTGCAGAGTTATCAGGGATGAAAGAGGTTCTGGTAGAGCCTGGCTGACTCCTCAGGAAGGCTACTTGTTCTACCTGGGACAATGGAGAAGAAGGAAATATAGTATAGTATGATAAAATTTAAGTCAGTTCATATTTTATATCAAATTTGCAAGACAATAAATAGACTTTTTTATCTTCAGTAAAGTAGGACTGGTAATGGATGCTTAATAAAAGGTATAGAGAAATATGTTCTTTTCTGTGGTGAATACTGAGATAGATGAAAATGATACAGTTTGTATGACTGTCTTAATTATTTTTCTACATAAATAAAATTTCACAAATGAGGAAAAATTACGTTTTTCTATAGTTATAGCTATAAGTATAATAAATAATATAGTATACCAATTTAAGAAATTATAAATGACTCATTTCATCTATTCTAATCAAAGTTGTGGGGTTTTTGTTTGTTTTTTGATTCATGTTCACTACTGTGAGAAGGAACCAGAGCATGCAATGAGGGTATGATATTGCCTCATTAATGTAAGTACCCTAGGAAGTTCTCTTCTGTGCTGCTCTAAGAGATAGGTTTTAGCAGGCCGGTTTTTCTCTTCTGTCAGGTTCAAAGACATGTAAGCCTTTCCTTTGTGATTATAATACCATATCTTTCCATAACAGCCACTAATCTTTGATCCATTTTTTCCATGATAGAAAACAAAAACTTCTGGAAATTGTGTCCCTGATTTAAGGGCTTGAATCATCAGGGTATAATTGTTTTAAGAAGGTTTAAAAATGTATTTTTTTAATTGGTGAATTATAGTTTGTGCCCAAGACAAGCATTATAACTAACTGGTTTTGTGTCATGCTCTATATAGCACCTTTCCTATATGTTTTCAATCCTTTAATTAAAGATGATGTGTGATCAATATTGACAACAGAAACACAATACCTATGTGGAACTTCTTAAATAGAAAGCACTTTAGTGAATAATTTTAAGTGTTATCTTAATGTTCTTTAGAGAGGAGAGAACTGAAGGTCATAGGTGAGGGATCTAGGATCCAAGTATTAAAAAATTAGCTTTGAAACTGACCTCCTGGGAAACATAAATAGCTTTCTAATACTGATATTTGATTGTTTGTTTTGGATTGCTTTATTGATTTCTCAATTGAAAAGTACTATTTTATATAAATAATTGGAAATGTAATTACATATATTGGAAACCAAATCTTAATCCTCTGCAAAACTGTAAAGACTCTTAACCCCCAAATCATCTTCCCAGCCTGAAAACACAAATTGCAATTTTCAAAAAATGAACTTAAAATGTAAGACAGAAACCATTATCAGCCATTTGTACTTTGTCTTTTGAGAAGTGTCTATTTTGTCCCATGTCCTATTTATATGTGATAGCCAGAAGCTGGAAACAACCCAGATGTCCCACAATGGAAGAATGGATACAGAAAATGTGGTACATTTATACAATGGAATACTACTCAGCTATTAAGAATGAGGACATCATGAGTTTTGCAGATAAATGGATGGAACTAGAAAATATCCTGAGTGAGATAAATCAGACACAAAAGGACATGCATGGTATGAACTCATTAATAAATGGATATTAGCCAAAAACATAGAAAATGTCCAGGATATAACTGACAAGACTCAAGAAGGTTAACAAGCCAAAAAACCCAAGTGAGGATTATTCAATCCCACTTGGGTGGGAGAAGAAAGCAGTCTTGTGATGGAGGTAGGGGGCAAAGGAAGGGAGGGATCTGGGTGGAAGGGGACAGGGAAGAAAAAGGAGGAACATGATCTGGTATGGGGGCAGGTATGACAGGAGTTAAGCCCTGAGGACCAGCAGTAAACATGGGAACAGGCAAAATCAGGAGGTAGGAGGTGGGCAGACCCTCTAGAATGTACCAGAGACTTGGGAGGTGAGAGACTTCCAGGACCCAAAGGGAGAGAGAGACCTTAAATGAAATGCCCTACCATAGGGAGAGGGAACTTGTAGTATTCATCTCCAGTAGAAGCCAGGGCATCATGTGGAGGGATGGAGTTGCCATCCCACAGTCAAAATCTCTGACCCAGAATTGTTTCTGTCTGAAGGAAATGTAGGAACAAAAATGGAGATGAGCATGAGAGAAAGGAGGTTCAGCATCAGGCCCAAATTGTGATCCAGTTTAAGGGAAGGCCCAGGGCCTTGTTATTGGTGCTGTGGTATAATTGCAGACAGTAGCCTACAATGGTTGCCCTCTGAGAGGCCCAACAAGCAGCTGAAAGAGTCATATCCAGATACTAGCACCTAAACAGTTGATGGAAGATAGGGACTCCTATAGGTGAATTGGGGAAAAACTGGAAGAAACTGAAGAAGAAAGTGGCCCCATGGGAAGACCAGTAGTCTTAACTGACCTGGGCCCCTGAGATCACTCAGACACTGAGCCACCAACCAGAAAGCATACACCAGCTGATATGGGGCCTCCTACATATATATAGCAGAGGACTGCCTGGTCTGACCTCAGTGAGAGAAGATGCACCTAGCTCTTGAGAGACTTCAGGCCCCAAGGAGTAGGGAAGCCTGGTGAGGTGGGGATGGGGATGAGGACATTCTTTTAGAGACTTGTGGTGGAGGTATGAGATGGGGAGTAGTTGGGGGTCAGACCAGGAGGAGTATGAAGTCTGGACTATAAAAAAGGTAAAGAATAAAAACAAATTAATTTTTAAAATGTTTCTTGCATAAAAAGTAATAATTGGTATATTTTTCTCTAAGCTGGTTTTTGAGTTACTTCTTTTTTCTTTTTTAATTAAATATTTTATCTGTCTGTCTATCTATCTATCTATCTATCTATCTATCTATCTATCTATCTATTTTTTTTACATTACAGATTTTATTCCCCTCCCAGTCCACATTCTGACTGTTCCACATCCCATACCTCCTCCCCACACCTGTCTCCATGAGGATGTCCCCTCACTGCACCCCCACCTCCACTCCTCACCGCACCAGACCTCTAAACTCCCTGGGGCTTCCAGTCTCTTCAGGGTTAGGTGCATATTCTCTGACTGAACCCAGACCCAGCAATCCTCGGGTGCATATGTGTTGGGAGGGGGCGTCTCATATCACTTGGTGTATGTTTGCTGCCTGGTTGGTGATCCAGTCTCTGAGAGATCATGGGGGTCCAGATAAATTGAGAGTGCTAGTACTCCTACAGGGTCACCCTCCTCCTCAACTTCTTCCAGCTTTTCCCTAATTCAACCACAGGGGTCAGCAGCTTTTGTCCGTTGGTTGCATGCAAATATCTGCATCTGACACTTTCAGCTACTTGTTGGATCTTTTGGAGGGCAGCCATTAAAGTGGACTGGGGAGTGAGGAAGTGAGGAACCAGATATGGTATGGGGTGAGGGAAAAGGACTGAAACCCTGAGGGCCAGCAGAAAGAATGGAAGCAGGCAACCTCAGGAGGTAAGAGGTTGGGAGGTCTCTCCAAAATGTACCAGAGACCTGGTAGGTGAGAGGCTCTTAGGACTCAAAGTGAAGGACCTTAGATGAAATGCCCGGAAGTAGTGAGAGGGAACTTGTAGAGTCCACCTCAAGCACAAAGACAGGGCATCAAGTGAGGCAGGTGGTTGCCATCCCACAGTCACACTCTGACCCATAATTGTTCCTGTCTGAAAGAACTACAAGGATGGAAATGGAGAAGAGCCTGAGGACAGGAAGTCCAGCCACATTCCCAAAGTAGCATCCAGCTCAAGGGGAGGTCTCAAGGCCTGACACTATTTCTGAGGCTATGGAGGGCTCACAAAAAGGAACCTATCATGACTGCCTTCTGAAAGACCCAACATGCAGTTGAGTTACTTCTATAAACTGATTAGCCTTATGTTAGATTTAGAGCTCATAAATGTTTTTTTTTCAATTCTGCAACCCTTTCCTATATATATTCCTTTTTATTTCTTTTTTTTTTCAGAAAGCCTTTCCTTTACCGTAGTTTCAAGTATATTTCCAATGTTCTGTCCTATTATATTCAGGATATCAGATGTCATGCTGAGATCCATTCAGAGCATTATTCGGGCTAAGACTTAAGGATCCAGTTTCATTCTTCTACATTCAGCTATCCATTTTAACCACACCCATTGATTGAAGATCCTGTCTTTACTCCAGAGTGCATTTTTGGCCTCTTTGTCAATAATCAGCTGTCTATATGATTTGAATGTATAGACAGAAACTTAATTCTATTCCATTCATTTATTATAGTGTCTTTTTATGTCATTACCATAATGTTTATATTACTATAGGTATGTAATTGTCTTAGAGTTGCTATTGCTGTGTAGAGACACTATGGCCACGGCAAGTCTTACAAAGGAAATCATTTAATAGGTCCTGTCTTATAATTTCAAAGTTTTATTCCATTTTCATCATGGCAGGAAACATGGCAGAGTCAGACAAATGAAGAGCTTCAAAGAAGAGAAGTGCTTTTAAATGTATTAAACAGTACTGTACAGTTTGACTGTGAAACATTATTTGTGGTCTTTTTCATAAGACCTAAGACTTTAGAATTAATTAATTACAATCTAATTTTTCCTCTAGATAGCTTTGTGGTTAATTAAAGTAGGTATAAAGTAGAGTTACCTCTGAAGTGAGAACTTATTCTCTCCCTCTGGATGTCCTGTTGGCATGTCTACATGCATTTTCTTTATGATTAATACAGGTGGGCTATGCCCACTACCACTGCTGAGTAGGTACTTGTTCTATGTAAGATATCAAGCTGAGAAAACTATGGAATTTAAGTTTCTGTTTAATTATTGCCTCTAGATTCTTACTTAGGTTCCTGCCTTGGCCTCTCTGAAACTGCAATTCAGATAAGTAATATTTTTCTTCAAGTTGGGTTTAGGCAATATTTTATCATTTATCACAGTGACAAGAAAGCAAACTACCCTTGGCTCTTGACTCGCAGCTCCTTGCTAAGTTTGAGTTTCATTTTATACCAGTGAAGACTGAGGGTTCAATTATCTTATCTTAACTGAGGTAAAGCGAAAGTAAAAACACAATCACAGATATATAAGATGGACTAAAAACATAAATATTTTCAATTATCCAGAAAACGTCAAAGGTTATCCATAGTATTTGGGTATTTCAAATTACTTTGATTTGGGAAATATGAAAGCATGCATTATGGGCAGAACTCCATGAGACAGCAGAGAAAGAATTTTAAAAATAGGAGATTGAAAACAATTATATGGTATGAGGCTCCAAGGAAGAACAACAATTTGAATTTTTCCTGAAAATTAGGTGTCAATAATAACAAGCCTGGAGCCAAGAGTTGAGAATATCAAAGTGACAGCCTAAGTGATCTAGATTTTATCTTGCAGATAGCACAAAGCCCATTAATTATTCTTGAATAGGTGATTAAGCTAATCAGGATAAGGCTTCAAATATTAATATACTCTCCTCAAACTTGAGAGTGATCCGATGATAACCAGAGGCTAGAAAAAAACAAAACAAGAGAAAGGAAAGGATGAGGAGATTGGTGGATGGTGCTAAGTACAGTTTCACAAGAGTAAAAAATTCCAGGGTGCTCCCTTGGGGAGCTATAATATGACAATATGCTGTATACCCCCCAAAAGAAAAGATTTTAATATCCCATTGAATAGTAATAATAAGTTAGTAGAAAAATGTATTTAACCAAATTATAAAAGGAGCCTATAACCAAGACTTCACATGATACTCTATAACTATTTACAGCTAAATCTTGTTTCTGCTCTGCAAGATCATTATATTAACTTGATTTTCTCTTCTTCCCTCTAAAACCTCCCATGTACCCAAACTGCCTACAATAAATGAAGACCATTACAGAAAACCACAAAGAATAATAATGCAGAAGTAGGCAGCCCAATCCCAACTGATAGTTCTACAACACAACTCCTCTATCTTGGGCATGAGTTGGCTTAGAGATTCATTGTAGTGTGGTGCCAAAAGATTGTATTTATTTATTTGGTTGTTTGTTTTTGTTTATTTTGCATATGTGTGTGAGGGGAGATTGTGTATGTATGAAAGAATAAGAATTACAGAACAACTTGGAGCTAAGTATTTCCTCTTACCCTATGAGTTCTGTAGATCAAGCTCTGTCAGACTTGGAGGCATATGCCTTTAACCAGTAAGCTATCTCATCGGCGCCATTTATCATTTTTGTGTTCTCTGTACTTGTCATCTAAGAAGTAATCTAGATAAAAATAAAATATTTAAAGCAGTCAATACGCTGACTTAATGAGTGATGTTGGAACAAATCATGCCCATGCTTCCTTCATGCAGCTTTTAAGTTTCCTGTATTTGCCTGACCAGAAATGATTTCAGTAATTGTAAAAAAAAAAAAAAAAAAAAAAGAGCATTTTTCTCTCCAGGTGTTGTTGCCTTTTTAGTCTGTTTCTTCTTTCATCCTGTCTGTTTTCTCTAAAGATGTATTTCTTTAATATGTAATATTTTGCTAGTATAAGCTATCTCCTTAGTGCACAGAAGCACCCTCTGCTTAAATGCCAGTATTCTTTTTAGTTACTGTCTAGGTAATGTATAGTTCCACAATCATTCTTATGTAAAATTCCTCTTAAAATAAAGCAAATCCTCTTCATTATTGGAATGTATTCTTGTATCTGGTCACCTAGACCATCCTTTATTTTATTTTTATTTTTTGATGGGAATACTTAATCTACTGAAGTGATCAAGATGGGTTGATTTTTGTACAGAATAAGAGGTAGGTATCAATTCTCATTTTCCTAGATGTGAAATTTGGTCATACTGGCACCATTTATTGCAGAGACAGTAGAATATACACTGTATGTTTTTTGCACCTTTCTCATAAATAGGTCGGTTTTTAACGATGTGGATTTATTGCACCCATATTTAATTCCATCTGTAAAGGTGGATATTTTGCCAACTTGACATAAGCTATAGTTAGTTGGAAGGAGAGAACCTCATTTGAGAAAATGCATCTGTAACACTGACCTGTATACAGTGACCTATAGACAAGAGACCAGCCTGTGGGTCTTTTTGTTTTTTGTTTTTGTTTGTTTGTTTGTTTGTTTTTTCTGATTAATTACTGATGCTGAAGGGCCCAACTCATTGTAGATAGTTCAGTCCCTAGATTGTCTAAAACAGTAAATGAGCAAGCCATGAAGAGCAAACCATTAAGACATTTTCCTTCATGGGTTCAAGTTCCTGCCTGCAGGTTCCTGATCCACTTAATTTGGGCTTTTGCTTCTTTCAGTGATGTACTGTTTATCAAGACATGTAAGTCAAAGGAACTCTTTTCTCTCAAAGTTTCTTTTGATAGTAGTATTTATTACTGCACCATGAATTTAAATATCTGTTTTTGTCCCAGTGTCAGTACTGTTTTGTTATCTCAGCTGGCTCTGTAAAATAACTTGAAGTCAAGTATTATGTGAAGAGTTGGGAATAGTTTATTTCAGAACAAGACACTGGATATGGCACCATTATATAGAAAATGCGCTATGTAAATATTTTTTTCTGTAAGTATGTTTCTGGCATCTCCAAATGTACCATGGAAAATTGAAGGATAGTAATTATAAATTATTTTTGGTAATTATCTATTACAAATTTAACAAAACCATTTTGGATTTCATGCTTGAAATATTTGACTGGCAAGACTAAAACAACTTGCCCAACTTAGTTGGGTTTTTTTCTCAAAGTAAAGAAAACAATTCATTTCTACTGGCAAGTTTTGATGTCACAATTCTAAGTCATAGTAAAGAAGATGTTATAGTTATTATGTGTGTTTTATATGAGAACTTCTTTGAACCCATCAATCTGGCCAACATTAATCCAAAGTATAGTTGTGATTTTGTTTCTAAAAGATTAAACCTTTTTGACGCAACAAATGAGTAAAGCAATTTTCCTTATTCTATTTGCCTAAATATGAGGGGGAACAGTGCAATATGCTAAGTACCAGATTATAACAATAGCATAAAACTCTGTTCTAAGGCTTGAAAGCTCAAATATGGATTTTGATCTTCTCATGTCATCTGTGCCCCAACCTGTGATGCAAACCTATACCTAATTATGATGCCCTTGCCTGCAAACCGCATTGACCCTCTAGCCATAAGCATTTACACTTAACTATCTCTTGTCTGTCTGTCTGTCTGTCTGTCTGTCTGTCTGCCTGTCTATCTATCCACCCTTCTATTTCTCTCTTTCTTTTCTCCTTCCTTCCTCCTTCCTCTCTTTTCTTCTTCTTCTTCTTCTTCTTCTTCTTCTTCTTCTTCTTCTTCTTCTTCTTCTTCTTCTTCTTCTTCTTCTTCTTTCTCCTCCTTCCTCCTCCTCCTCCTCCTCCTCCTTCTCTTCCTCCTCCTCCTTCTCCTCCTCCTATTCCTTCTCCTCCTTCTCCTCCTCCTCCTCCTATTTCTTCTCCTCCTCCTCCTCTTCCTCCTCCACTTCCTTGTCTTCTTCCTCCTCCTCCTTCTCCTCCATTTCTTCCTCCTCCTCCTCCTCCTCTTCAACACCCCTTCATGTTAAAAGTATTGGAGAGATAAGAAATTCATGGCCCATGACTAAATATAATAAAAGCAATATAAAACAAACTAACAGCCAATATCAAATGAAATGGAGAGATATTTAAAGGTATTACACTAAAATCAGAAACAAGACAAAGATGCCCACTCTCCCCATATCTATTCAATATATACTGGAAGTGCTAGCTAGAACAATAGCACAAAAAGATATCAAGGGGATACAAATTAGCAAAGAAGAAATAAAGGTATCACTATTTGCAGATGATATGATAGTATACATTATAGACCCCAAAAACTCTACCAGAGAACTTCTCCAGCTGATAAACAACTTCAGCAAAATGGCCAGATATAAAATTAACTCAAACAAATCAGTAGCCTTCCTTTGTACAAATGATAAACAAGATGAGAAAGAAATTAGGGAAACAACTCCCTTCACAATAGACACATATAATATAAAATATCTTGGGGTAAGTCTAACCAAACAAGTGAAAAATCTGCATGACAACAACTTCAAGTCTCTCAAGAAAGAAATAGACGAAAATCTCAGAAAATGGAGAGAACTTCCATGCTCATGGATTGGCAGAATTAACATAGTAAAAATGGCCATCCTACCAAAATCAATCTACAGATTCAATGCAATACCCATCAAAATCCCATCGCAATTCTTCAAAGACATAGACAGAGCAATTCTCAAATTCATCTGGAAAGGCACAAAACCCAGACTAAAGAAAACAATAGTTAACAGTAAAAGAATGGTTGGGGGAATCACCATCCCTGACTTCAAGTTTTACTACAGAGCAATAGTGATAAATATTGCATGGTGTATTAGTCAGGGTTCTCTAGAGTCACAGAACTTATGAATAGTCTCTAAATAGTAAAGGAATTTATTGATGACTTACAGTCGGCAGCCCAATTCCCAACAATTGTTCAGTCGCAGCTGTGAATGGAAGTCCAAGGATCTAGCAGTTACTCAGTCTCACGCAGCAAGCAGGCGAAGGAGCAAGAGCTCGAGCTAGACTCCCTTCTTCCAATGTCCTTATATTGTCTCCAGCAGAAGGTGTAGCCCAGATTAAAGGTGTGTCCCACCACACCTTTAATCCCAGATGAAAGGCGTAGCCCAGATTAAAGGTGTGTTCCTTAAACTCGGAGATTCAATCTTCTGGAATCCATAGCCACTATGGCTTAAGATCTTCAAACCAAGATCCAGATAAGGATCTCCAAGCCTCCAGATAAGGGTCACTGGTGAGCCTTCCAATTCCGGATTGTAGTCATTCCAAATATAGTCAAGTTGACAACCAGGAATAACCACTACAATCCACCCCTTGTCAACTTGACACAAATAATATCTCATGTTCACATGAAACAATAACAAGGTTGTAAATACGCCTAACATGATATAACTATCCCTCGTACAATCGCAAACGCATTAGTAAATTTACAATGGGCATTCATATTACTTTATAATCCTCGTTTCTGCAACTGGTTACGTGGCCTTAATTGGTATTTATAACTACCTTCCTCTACTACCCATTCTGTATTTCCTTCACCTTCAGCCAGCACCTCAGCAGGTCTTGGCTCTTTTCCTGGAGGATTGACCCATACCTTCATTCCTGATGGGTCTGCGTCCTTTGTCATCCTGCTTGGATTAGGCTGTTGTAGTTTCCCATTGACTTTAATCACAGGACATGGTAGTACTAAGAGACGCCCTAAGGGATCTCCTGCACTCCAGACATAATCTTGCTTACCACCATTGTGAAGAGGTAATCCAATTTCCCCATGGTAATCTGGATCTATCACCCCTCCTAACACTGTTATTCCTTTTTTAGCCTGTTGGTTTAAGGGCATTAGAAGCCCAAAATGACCAGGGGGAAGTCTGAGCTTCCAGTTCAATGGAATGTTTGTTGTAGCTCCTGGTAGGAGCACTCCCCTCTCTGGAGCCAAAACTTCTAAGCCAGCAGAACCTAGAGTTATGGGGACAGGAAGCAAAAATTTTCCTAGAGGGTCACTAGGAGTGATAGTAAGTGGAACTATTCCTTTTTCCACCCCTTGATTCCTGGACCCATGAATCCTGGCTATGGGTGAAACTGTACCATATATCGAGCGCTGATTCAAAGCATATACTGCCTTCTGAAGAACTCTGCCCCAGCCTTCCAAGCTGTTACCACCTAATTGGCGCTGTAACTGCGTCTTCAAAAGGCCATTCCATCTTTCTATCAGCCCAGCTGCTTCAGGATGATGGGGAATGTGGTAAGACCAGTGAATTCCATGATCGTGAGCCCACTGTCGTACTTCTCTGGCTGTGAAATGAGTTCCTTGGTCAGAAGCAATACTGTGTGGAATACCATGACGATAGATGAGGCATTCTGTCAGTCCGTGAATGGTGGTTTTAGCAGAGGCATTACGTGCAGGAAAGGCAAATCCATAACCAGAATAAGTATCTACTCCAGTAAGAACAAAACGCTGTCCTTTCCACGAAGGAAGTGGTCCAATGTAGTCAACCTGCCACCAGGTTGCTGGCTGGTCACCTCGAGGAATGGTGCCATATCTGGGGCTCAGTGTTGGTTTCTGCTGTTGGCAGATCTGGCAATCAGCAGCAGCTGTAGCCAGGTCAGCCTTGGTGAGTGGAAGCCCATGTTGCTGAGCCCAAGCATAACCTCCATCTCGACCACCATGGCCACTTTGTTCATGTGCCCATTGAGCAATGACAGGGATGGCTGGGGAGAGAGGCTGATTGTCCACAAAACGGGTCATCTTATCCACTTGATTATTGAACTCCTCCTCAGCTGAAGTCACCTTTTGGTGAGCATTTACATGGGACACAAATATCTTCACATCCTTTGCCCATTTGGAGAGATCTATCCACATACTTCTTCCCCAGATGTCTTTCTCACCAATTTTCCAATTGTGATCTTTCCAAGTCCCTGACCATCCAGTCAATCCATTGGCTACAGCCCATGAGTCAGTGTATAATCGTACATCTGGCCATTTCTTCTTGCAAACAAACTGTAATACCATGTGTACTGCCCGAAGTTCTGCCCACTGTGAAGATTTCCCTTCACCTGTGTCTTTCAAGGTTGTCCCAGAAAGGGGTTGTAATGCTGCAGCTGTCCACTTCTGGGTGGTGCCTGCATAACGTGCAGAGCCATCAGTAAACCAGGCTCTAGTCTTCTCCTCTTCGGTCAGTTGATCATAGGGAACACCCCATGAGGCTATAGGTGCATGCTTGGCAGCAGATGGCATTGTAACAGGAGTAGAAACCATAGGCATTTGAGCAACTTCTTCATGTAACTTGCTTGTGCCTTCAGGACCTGCTCTGGCCCGATCACGTATATACCACTTCCATTTGATAATAGACTGCTGCTGTGCACGTCCCACTTTATGACTTGCAGGGTCTGATAGTACCCAGCTCATGATGGGTAGTTCAGGTCGCATAGTGACTTGGTGTCCTATTGTCAGACGTTCAGTTTCCACTAAGGCCCAATAGCAGGCCAAGAGCTGTTTTTCAAAGGGAGAATAGTTGTCTGCAGATGATGGTAGAGCTTTGCTCCAAAATCCCAAAGGCCTTTTCTGTGATTCACCTACAGGGGCCTGCCAGAGGCTCCAAACAGCATCTCTATCAGCCACAGACACCTCAAGTACCATCGGGTCTGCTGGGTCATATGGTCCAAGTGGTAGAGCAGCCTGCACAGCAGCCTGGACCTGTTGAAGGGCCTTCTCCTGTTCCAGGCCCCACACAAAGCTAGCAGCTTTCCGAGTCACTTGGTAAATAGGCCTAAGTAACACACCCAAGTGAGGGATGTGTTGTCTCCAGAATCCAAATAGACCCACTAAACGTTGTGCTTCTTTCTTGGTTGTAGGAGGGGCCAGGTGCAATAACTTATCTTTCACCTTAGAAGGAATATCTCTGCATGCCCCACACCACTGGACTCCTAAGAATTTCACTGAGGTAGATGGTCCTTGAATTTTGGTTGGATTTATTTCCCATCCTCTGGTACGCATATGTGTTACCAATGAGTCCAAAGTGGTTGCTACTTCCTGCTCACTTGGTCCAATCAGCATAATGTCATCAATATAGTGCACCAATGTGATATTTTGTGGAAGATCCAAACGATCAAGATCCCTTCTAACTAAATTATGACACAGGGCAGGAGAGTTAATATATCCTTGAGGCAAAACTGTGAAGGTATACTGTTGGCCTTGCCAACTGAAAGCAAATTGCTTCTGGTGGTCCTTATGGACAGGTACTGAGAAGAAGGCATTTGCCAGATCAATAGCCGCATACCAGGTGCCAGGAGATGTGTTAATTTGCTCAAGTAACGAAACTACATCTGGTACAGCAGCTGCAATTGGAGTTACTACCTGATTTAGTTTTCGATAATCAACTGTCATTCTCCATGATCCATCTGTTTTCTGCACTGGCCAGATAGGAGAGTTAAACGGAGATGTGGTGGGAACCACCACCCCTGCGTCTTTCAAGTCCTTGATAGTGGCAGTAATTTCTGCAATGCCTCCAGGAATACGATACTGTTTTTGATTCACTATTTTCTTTGGCAAAGGCAACTCTAAAGGCTTCCATTTGGCCTTTCCAACCATAATAGCCCTCACTCTACAGTTCAGGGAACCAATATGAGAATTCTGCCAATTTCTGAGTATATCTATCCCAATTATACATTCTGGAACTGGGGAAATCACCACAGGATGTGTCCGGGGACCTACTGGACCTACTGTGAGTCGGACATCAGTCAAAACTCCATTAATCACCTGCCCTCCATAAGCCCCTACTTTAACTGGAGGGCCACAATGTTTCTTGGGATCCCCTGGGATCAGTGTCAACTCAGAACCAGTATCCAGCAGACCCCGAAAAGTCTGATTATTTCCTTTTCCCCAGTGTACAGTTACCCTTGTAAAAGGCCGTAGGTCCCTCTGGGGAAGAACTGGAGAAAGGGTAACAGCAAAACCTTTGAGTGTCTTATCAAGATCCTTCCTCAGCGGAACCTGGCCACCCCTTCATTCAAGGGGTTCTGGATCTGCAAACTGTCTCAAGTCTGGAAATTGATTCACTGGCCGAGATTGCTGTTTACCACGATCTAATGTAGCCTTTCTTTCATTTGGCTGTTTACCACGATCTAATGTAGCCTTTCTTTCATTTGTTTGAGAATTTTTCTGCTTATACAGATCAAACAAATATGCAGTAGGCTTCCTATGTATTTCATTCCTGGAAACACCATGATTGGTTAGCCAGTACCAAAGGTCCAACCGAGTCATGCCATTATAAATTTCACCTCTCCTGTGCTGACCATTACTGGGTATGTTATTATAAACATTCTTTTGTCTACGCTGTCCATTATAATAACTAGAATCACCTTGTCTCGGGCGATTCAGTGCTGCCACCTGGCCCTTGTTACCTCGGAATCCAACTAAACCCAGTGAATTTAATTCATCTAATTGAGCAGAAGCATCTCCAATGCTAAGATCTGGCACAAGGAAAAGGGAAAGAACAAAACCCTTCAAATGTGCTGGTGCCCCTCTCACCAATTTGCGTCTTATAGAGCTGGTGAAAGGCATATCTTCTGGACCTTCCCATTGTGGACAATTATGCTTTACACAATATATCCACTCTAGCATTGCAATTTCCCTAAGTCTTAAAATCCCTTCATCAACACTAAGCCACGGAATATCAGGCATCTCCAAGTCATTTCCAGTAGGCCATCTTTTGATAAACACCTCAGCCAACCATTCAAACAAACTTTTGACACCTTTTTTAACTATGCGAGCTTCCGTATTAAACCTAGAATCTCTACTCAGAGGACCCATGTCAATAAACTCAGCCTGCTCTAGTTTTATGTTCCTTCCACCCTTATCCCACACCCTTAAAATCCATTCCCACACATATTCACCAGGTTTCTGCTTGAATGAATTAGCAAACTCATTAAGCTCCTTAGTAGTGTAGCGAATTTCCTCATGGACTACACTTTCTACCTCCCCTCTAGGAGCCTGTTTTGCTTTGAGTCTGGTTACAGGTCTAGAAGAAACTATTGGTGGGCCGTGAGCAGACTCTGCAAAATTAATTTCCTCATGTGGGGAAGGCATTATTTCAAGAGGTGGGGCTGAGGGTACTACTTCCTCAGGTGGGGCAAACCCTTGAGAATCTGAGGATTCAAAATTCTCAGCTTCAACATGGTCTTCCCACACATCCCCGTCCCATGTTGTAGGATCCCATTCTTTGCCAATTAGAGCCCTTACTTTAACTGTCGACACACTCTGAGGCTGAGACTTGAATTTTCTCTGTAGTTCAGCCAACCTTACAATGAGAGTTTCTGTTTGATTTTCTGCAACTTGAGCTCTATTGCTACAAGAGAGAAGATTCTCCTCAAGGACACACTTAGCAACTTTTAGATCGTTTACTTGTGTCTGGAGCCTTTCGATTTTATCACACAACTCCTTCCTTTCATTCATCATTTTTTCCACAGATACTAAGAGCAGCCAGCCAGTAAAATCATTTTTCGATTTTTTCCCCATCTTGTAGAAAGCTTTGTGCACTGAATCACCTAATTCATTAAGAAAATCAAGGGCATTAGCTTCTTTAAGTTCGGAATATAGTTTCAACCATGGGTCTTCAAAATTCTCTGAGCTCCCAGGAGGGAGAGAATCTGGAGAGGTTTCAATATTTGAAAGTGCTGGTGGATCAACAAGCCAATTCCAGTATTTTAAAAGATTCATCCTTGTACTTCTGTTACTCTAGAACCACTCCTGGTACCAACTTCTGTATTAGTCAGGGTTCTCTAGAGTCACAGAACTTATGAATAGTCTCTAAATAGTAAAGGAATTTATTGATGACTTACAGTCGGCAGCCCAATTCCCAACAATTGTTCAGTCGCAGCTGTGAATGGAAGTCCAAGGATCTAGCAGTTACTCAGTCTCACGCAGCAAGCAGGCGAAGGAGCAAGAGCTCGAGCTAGACTCCCTTCTTCCAATGTCCTTATATTGTCTCCAGCAGAAGGTGTAGCCCAGATTAAAGGTGTGTCCCACCACACCTTTAATCCCAGATGAAAGGCGTAGCCCAGATTAAAGGTGTGTTCCTTAAACTCGGAGATTCAATCTTCTGGAATCCATAGCCACTATGGCTTAAGATCTTCAAACCAAGATCCAGATAAGGATCTCCAAGCCTCCAGATAAGGGTCACTGGTGAGCCTTCCAATTCCGGATTGTAGTCATTCCAAATATAGTCAAGTTGACAACCAGGAATAACCACTACACATGGTATTGGTACAGAGACAGACACATCAATCAATGGAATACAATTGAAGATCCGGAAATAAAACAACAGACTTATGGGTACTTGATCTTTGATAAATAAGCAAAACATATACAATGAAGAAAAAAAGCATCTGCAACAAATTGTGCTGGTCTAACTGGTTGTCCATATATAGAAAAATTAAAATTTACCCAAATTTGTCACCCTGCACAAAGCTCAAGGCCATGTGTATCAAGGACCTCAACATAAAACCAGATACACTGAATCAAATAGAAGAGAAAGTTGTTTTACTTTTTTATGATTAAAAAAATAATGTATATCTAGGGTTAGTCAACCTTACTTGGTTTAGATGATCCCAATTTTATTGGCAGCATCTAGAGTACTACAGTCAGGAGCCAGGCCTTGTGTCAAGGGATACTGCAAAGTCTGTGTTTGTGGGGTGCTTATTGGCTCTGATACCCACAATAACTGCAGTGTGTTGTCTTGTAATGCTCCCTGAGTGACTCTGGACTCAGGATGATTTATTTCTCCTGGAAATACTCTTTAGAGGGAGGTGCAGTGTCAGCCCCAAAAGGTGGGCCACAAACTTTCTCCTATTCTTCCTATCTTTTGGGTATTGAGATGGATGGAGACTCTTGTGTAGCCAGGGATGACCTGCCTTGAACTTACAATGATCCTCTAGTAGTCCATAATATTAATTTACCAAATATTCGTTATCCATTCATCAGTTGATAGACATCAAGGCTGCTTTCCATTTTAAGCAATTATGGATACAGCATCTATAAAAGTGGACAAACAAATACCTCTTTAAATTCTACAAGGATGTGAGGAAGGAACTCTATCCATTGGTGGTTTTGAACATAAAGTTGTGTAGTAGCCATTCTATTCTATATAAATAGATTCCATATAAACATATAAGCAAAAACATAAAATTTAATATAAAAACAAAAATAAATATGTATGTCCACTCATATGGATACATGCATACATGTATATATAAATATGTATATATACATATATATGGATATATATATATATGTATGTATGTATATTAATTCAACACTTTACAGAAAAACTTGCACATCCATGTAGCTTCATTTTTCACAATATACAGATAATAGGAACAACCTAGATGCTCATCAACAGATTGAGAAAATAACTAACTGGGACAAATATACAACAGACATGATCCTGGCATCTCCAACACACTGGGGTCTTCCAATGCAACTAGGCTTCACCTATAGCCTCTCATAGGCCCTCTTCATGGTTCCAAGCCTCAACTCCTTTGCATGACCCTTTCATTCCTCAGCCATCAACTGCAACTGAGGTTGTATCTTCTTCACTAGTGGCCTTCCATGGCCTCTCACAGTGCCAAGCCTCAACTGCTCTTCATGACCCCTTCATGCTTTCAAAACCAGTACCACCTGGGTGACTCTTACATATTACCAAGTACAGCTGCAGCACAAGGTACAACCTTGGTTATTCTGAAACACAGCTTCTTTGTGCTCTCAGAAAACCCTTCACAGAAGATTTCAGCTCAATGATTCTGGTCTCCTCTTAATCACCACCAATTTCTCAACTCCAGCTAACCGGCATCAATTGTCTGAGCAGTACCTTCCATTCTGCACTCTAAAGCCAGTGCCCAGTGGCCAAAGCTGCAGAGTACTGCTGCTTACTGGGGCTGGACCATGACCCCCTTGTTCTTTTACTTTATCAGTGGCTTTCTGTTTTCCAATTCCTTCACTGTCTAGGCCTGGCTGTCCTGGAACTTGCTCCATAGACTGACTCTGAACTCAGAGATCTGCATGCCTATCTCCTAAGTACTGGGATTAAAGGTTTGGTCCACCAAGCCTGGATTTAAGCTCCTCTTCACCTGGAACTTGCTCTGTTCTAGGCTGGCCTTGAACTCAAAGACTTTGTCTTTGCCTGCTGGGATTAAAAGCTTCTACTTCCATGCATGGACCTAAATTTATCTGGGTGGAGTCTTGCCCCAAATCACTACTCCCTTAATTCAATTTAATATCCTTGAACACAGGATTCAGATCCATTTCACTTCATGGTGCCCGTTTAATACTCAAACTATATATTTCATATTTTTCTTTTCTATGCTTGCTATGCTTATTCAAAATATTAACCAGAAAACAAAGTCTATAGTGGGCGTTCCTTAGACTTCTTTTGTCAATGTAATTATTCTGAGTCTCTTCACCTTAGTCTCAGGCAAACCCTTCCAAAAAGGGCTAAAAGTAGCCACATATTTTACCAAAATACTACAAAAACAGTCTCTAGGCCACATATTAAAATTCACTGAAATCTCTTGGGCTAGGTCTGCACAATAAAATCATTCTTAGTAACAAAGTCTTCCATATTCCTACTAAATCTCCATTTAAAGTGTTCCATTGCTTTCCAAATCCAAAGTCCCAAAATCCACATTCTTCAAAAAAATAAAATAAAATAAAATAAAATAAAATAAAATAAAATAAAATAAATAAAAACATGATCATGCCTATCATAGAAATATCCCAATCCCTGGTACCAGGGATTACTTAGGGTTTTACTGCTGTGAACAGACACTTTTACAAGGACAGTATTTAATTGGGCCTGGCTTACAGGTTCAGAGATTCAGTCCATTATCATCAAGCCAGGAACCTGACAGCATCCAGGCAGGTATGAGGAGGATCTGAGAGTTCTATCTACATTTTCATTTGAAGGCTGCTAGCAGAATACTAGCTTCCAGGCAGCTAGGATGAGGGTCTTAAAGCCCACACAGTGACACACCTACTCCAACATGGCCAGAACTTCTAATAATGCCACTTCCTGGGCAGAGCATATACAAACAATGACAACCCCTGCAGGTATTGTTATAACAGTGCATATGAATACCAATTTATCCTTGATTTCAGTTGTCAATTTTGTCTTTGTCTTTTTTTTTTTTTTTTTTTTTTTTTTCTTTTCCAGAGCTGAGGACCTAACCTAGGGCTTTGTGCTTGCTAGGCAAGTGCTCTACCATTGAGCTAAATCCCCAACCCTAATTTCAATTATTTGAAAAATAGCATATTTATCTTATCTTAGCATTCACAAGACTTATACTTTGTACTTATACTTTGTCATTGGTAGGGTTTCTATATCCTCTACATCTATCTCCAATGCCTTTACTTAATCTGTTCCTATGAAAGACAAAATACCCATGGAAGGAGTTACAGAGACAAAGTTCAGAGCTGAGATGGAAGGAAGGACCATCCAGAGACTTCCCCACACTAGGATCCATCCCATATACAACCACCAAACCCAGACACTATTGCATATGCCAGAAAGATTTTGCTGAGAGGGCCCTGATGTAGCTGTCTCTTGTGAGGCTATGCCAGTGCCTGGCAAGTACAGAAGTAGATGCTCATAGTCATCTATTGGATGGAACATAGGGCCCCTAATGAAGGAGCTAGAGAAAGTACCCAAGGAGCTGAAGGGGTCTGCAACCCTATAGGAGGAACAACAATATGAACTAACCAGTACTCCCCAGAGCTCGTGTCTCTAGCTGCATATGTAGCAGAGGATGGTCTCGTTAGCTGACCATCAAGGGAGGAGAGGCCCTTCGTCTTGCTAAGATCATGTGCCTCAGTAAAGGGGAATGCCAGGGCCAGGAAGTAGGAGTGGGTGGATTTGGGTAGGTGGGGTATAAGGGGATCAGGGTGGTGGGGTATAAGGGACTTTCGGGATAACATTTGAAATGTAAATGAAGAAAATATCTAATAAAAAAGAAAGAAAAACAATTCTGTACATTTCTGAAAAACTTGAAGTTTTTGTAAATTCCAAGAAGTCCCATAAATATGTATACAGGGTTATAAATAAAATTATAATCTTATGACTATAGACGTTATTCTGTCTAAATAATGTTGCCTCCTCACCTCTGTAAATCATATGCTGTGTGGAGTTTTGTTTAACATCATAGTGATTTTGCCAGTTATGGTCATTTAATTAAAATGAGTCTCTGTGTTTATTTTACTAATTAAAGCATAGTTAAGATGCTGCAGATTCCTTGATGATCTGCCTATGAGGACAAGCAGCTAAGTAAGCCCCTGTAACTCATCTTGACTATGTACAGATCCTGGGCTCCTCTGTGCTTTTAAAATGAATGCAAGTGATGCTGCTCCAGTTCTCAAGTGTAGGCAGAGATGGGCAGCTCTCTCTTTCTCAGAATACTCTTGGGAAGAGTGCTCCTTGTTAGAACATAACTACCTTCCAGAAGCAGCCCTGGCCATATGGAAAGGCCACCTATCAGTACTCCTGTAATCAGCATCAGATGAAATCCCATCCAACATCCAGCATCAACTTCCTGTCACACAAGGGAGATATTTTGGATTTCCAACTCACAAAACTTAAAAATACTTATAGAGCTTAAAAATATATCTGCAGGGTACAATGGAGGAGTTGAAGGGAGGAAAGGAGAGGGGGAAATTTATGTAATTATATTTTAATTTCAATTAAAAATAGTCACAATCTACATACAGACTGCCAGTTAGACCAGCACCATTTATTGAAGATGTTTTCCTTATTCCATTGTATATATTTGGCTTCTCTCAAAGATCAAGTGTTCATCAGTGTGCGGGTTTATTTCTGGATCTTCAATTCTATTCTATTTATCAACCTGTCTGTCTCTGTACCAATAAATACCATGCAGTTTTTAATCACTATTGCTATGTTGTACAGCTTGAGGTCAAGAATGGTGATTTCCCCAAAAGTTCTTCTATTGTTAAGAATTGCTTTTGCTATCTTGGTTTTTTTTTTTTTTTTTTTTTTTTGGTTCTTCCAAATGAAATTGAGAATTGCTCTGTCAGTGTCTGTGAAGAATTGTGTTGAAATTTTGAGGGTATTGCATTGAATCTGTAGATTGCTTTTGGTAGGATGGCCATTTTGACTATGTTAATCCTAACAATCCATGAGCATGGAATTTCTCTCCATTTTCTGAGGTCTTCTTCGATGTCTTTCTTGGGAGACTCAAAGTTCTTATCATACAGATCTTTCACTTGTTTGGTTAGAGTTACCCCAAGACATTTTATACTATTTATGTTATTTTGAAGAGTGTAGTTTCCCTATTTTCTTTCTTAACCCATTTATCATTTGTATAAAGGGAGTATACTGATTTGTTTGAGTTAATTTTATATCCAGTCACTTTACAGAAGTTGTTTATCAGCTGTAGAAGTTCTCTGGTAAAATTTTTGGGGTCTATTATGTATACTATCATATCATCTGCAAATAGTGATACCATGGCTTCTTTTCTTATTTGTATCCCCCTAATCTCCTTTTGTTGTCTTATTTCTCTAGCTAGAAATTCAAGTACTATATTGAATAGATAAGGAGAGAGTTGGCATCCTTGTCTTGTCCCTGATTTTAGTGGGATTGCTTCAAGTATCTTTCCATTTAATTTGATATTGGCTGTTGGTTTGCTGTATATTGCTTTTATTTCATTTAGTTATGGGCCTTGAATTCCTGATCTATCCAATACTTTTAACATGAAGTTGTATTGTATTTTGTCAGATGCTTTTCCACCATCTAATGAGATGATCATGTGATTTTTTTCCTTTGAGATGTTTATATAATAGATTATGTTAATGGATTTTTTTTATATTGAACCAATCTTGCATCCCTGAGATGAAGCCTACAGGATTGTGGTGAATGATGGTTTTGGTGTGTTCTTAGATTTGGTTTGCTAGAATTTATTGTATATTTTGCATCAATATTGATAAGCAAAATTGGCCTGAAGTCCTTTTTCATTTCTGGTCTTTGTGTGGATTAGGCATCAGAATAACTGTGGCTTCATAGAGTGAATTAGGTAGTGTTCCTTCAGTTTTTATTTTGTAGAATAGTTTGAGTAGTATTTGTATTAGCTTTTCTTTGAGGATCTGGTGAATTCCATGCTCAAGCGTTATGATATTTGGCTATTTTTCATTGGGAAATTTTTAACGACTTCTTCTATTTCTTTATGGGACTGTTTAGATAGTTTACCTTCTTTTAATTTAATTTTGGTATGTGGTATTTGGATAGAAAAATCATCATTTTGTCTAGATTTTCCATTTGTATTGAGTATGGGCTTTGGTAGGAAGTTCTGATGATTTTTTTTTTTAATTTCCTCAGTTTCTCCTGTTAAGTCCCCCTTTTCATTTTTTATTTTATTAATTTGGATGTTATCTCTGGGATCTTTAATTGCTTTGGCTATGGGTTTATCTATCTTGTTGATTTACTCAAAGAACTAGGTGTTGGTTTTGCGATTCTTTGTATTGTTCTCTTTGTTTCTAACTGTTTGATTTTGACCCTGAGTTTGACTATTTCCTACCATCTACTCCTCTTGGTTGTGTTTGCTATTTTTTGTTCTATGACTTTTAGGTGTGCTGTTAAGTTGCTAGTGTAAGATCCCTCTACTTTCTTTACAAGGATACTTAGTGCTATGAATTTTCCTCTTAGCATTGCTTTTACCTTGCACAAAACTCAACTCCAAGTGGATCAAGGACCTCATCCTAAAATCAGGTATACTGAATCTAATATAATAGAAATGTGCCATGGACCGGGCTCCGTTGGCCTCTCTCAATCCGTGGAAAATCATGGTTTTGGACAGATGGGCAGGGAGTCAGCAAGAATTGACAAACAGACACAGACACAAGAGAGTGCTGAATCTGAATATATTTTCTCCAAGCAAACACCAGGCTTTGAATAAACAAGAAAAATAAGAAGGCTAGGTAAGTACATCCCTAAGGTACACTGGTTCTTAACACGAAACAAAGAAAATGTATACATGAAAAGATAGTAGGAGCCAGGCCTTGTTTACAACTGAGAATAGGAACAACCCTAATTAAGATCAGCTAAACACAGGAGCCAGGTGAATGCTCTGATGCAATGCTAGTCTATTTTTAAACCCACCACCAGAGGTTCTTAGGTAAATACCTGATTATGCTATTCTTCTGGGTCTAGTGAAAAGACCTGCACCAGTGGGAATTCCCTTCTACTAACCCTTCAGTACTACAACCCACCTATTTCCTAGGCCATTGTGTATGCAACCCCTACCCCAACGCCACCCCCTTCCTGCCCCATGCCAGGCCTCCCCACTCCTTGAGGCCTCAAGTCTCTCAAAGGTTAGGCACAACTTCTCCAGTGGGGCCAGACCAGACATTCCTCCACTACCTAAGTTTTTGGGGGGCCTTGGACCACCTCAGGTATGCTGCCTAGTTGGTGGCACAGTGTCTGAAAGATCTCAGTGGAGGAGGAATAGGGTAAGGAGCTGTGGGAGGGGTACCGAGAGTAGTGCAATGGCTAAAAATGTTGTAAAAATATAAAAATTAAAACAAAGATGAAATCAATAGATAAGCTAACATGCAAGAAAGATTTCTCTAGACAAAGTACTAAAAGTAAGTAATAATTCTAAGAGCAGGGGATACAGCCTTCTCCATGGAAAACCACATAAATCCATTAGTTTTTGATAGATCCATTACCAAGTAATCAGCCTTGAAATCATAAACTTATAACTAATACTAAACAGACTGGACAGGCTCTGTATGTATACACACACACACACACACACACACATATATATATATATATATTCATATACATATGTATACACATGTTTATACACATATATGTATAATGTATATATAAATTTTGAGAAAGAATGATACCATGGAAGGGTACATGGAAAGTGTTACAAAAATGAAAGTTGGGGGAAATAATGTAACTCTATTTTATAAATAAAAGCAAATATGTTTTTAATTGTCATGGTGAATTATGGGAAATAAACTGAACTTTGGGTAAAGTGGAGATTGTATTGAAACAGACGAGTAATTATACTTTTTAATATCTAAACATTCAATAAATGTATCCTTGAAATGTATGATGGACAGAGAATAGAGGCTTTTCTATTTGTCCTTAATAAATAATAGAAAAGAGACAGCCTGTGAGATGGAACATTAACAGGACTGCCGGCTTTTGAACAGCATTTGAGTTCTCTCCTCAGCACTCATATGTCAGCTCACTACCATCTGAAACTCTAGTCCTAGGGGACCCAAGAGCACTATGCACCCATGGTCATGTGGTGTACAGATACATATGCAGAAAAATGCACATAGTCAAAAAAAACAAATAAAATAAAAATTTTAAAATATGGAAAAGAAATAACCAATTATACTCAGTCAGTTCACAGATTCATAATATATAATTAATTCATTTGTGAAAAGTGTATTTCATTTTTTACTATGTACTTGTGTGTGTTTGTGTGTGTGCTGATATATGCAAATAAGTGTAGGCACCTCCAGAGACCAAAAGAGAGTATATGACTCCTTAGAGTTAAAGTAATAGGCAGTTGTGAGCCACTCAACATCGGTATTGGGAACTGAATCTACAGCCTCTGGAAGAGTAGCAAGTGCTCTTAACATCTGAGCCATTTTTCTCAGCCTCCTATAATAAATTAATGGTATACGCTATTAAAAAGCAATACATAAGTAGAAGTTTTAGATTAAATTGTAAACAAGCCATAAAATTCTCATAAAAATAAATTTTGTCTTACCCAGATCTAACTTTAACATTTCACCCATTGCTTCCTTTCTCTCTACCTTCTGCAATCCTTTACTTGTTCTCTGTAATCAGTGTTTGTCCTGAATTTTTATGATATCAAGGAGTCCTGATCATCCAGTACATTTTTATTAAGCCTGGCTTATTTCACTTAACATATGATTCTACAATCTTCTCCATTTTGCTGCAGTTGAGAGGTTTTTGTGGTGATTGTTGTTGTTTTCTGATGTTTATTTTGTTTTCTTCTGGAGCTATCAATCTATTATGTGTATCACTAACATTTTCTTCATCCACTTAATTTAATTTAGTTTTGGAACAAGCTTCCATTCTTTAATGCTGTTAATAGTGCTGCAGCGAACATGGGAAAACAGATGCTTCTATAAAGAACAAATTTCAACTCCTTTGAATATATACTCATATAGTAGGTGTATTTCTAATGTTTTCTAGAAGTCATCATACTGTTTTCAATAGATTAGCACAATAATTGGCTTAGTGATTTTTACAGTGCTTATTGCAGTACTGGAATTCCCAGTATGTACAAATGAAAACATGATGATTAAATATTCTTTTTTTCTTATTTGGATACTGAAGAGGACAATTTAGAGATGAAAGGAAATGGTTGCTGGATCTTGCCTCTGCCTTGCTTTTCCCCTTCCCAAACACGAGGCCACAGTCTGCCAGGAGACGGAAGGCGGTTGAATGTAACTGGCACTGTGGATGCTGATATATTCCGTTCTGTGCCAGAGCTGTCTTTTGGCTATACCCAAAGCACTGTTGCCCAAACAGAAGAGCTTCTGTTTTAAGGCTGAGCATGGCAGCGATTCCAGTCTTTCGCCTTCTTTTACCATTTGAATCAGTAGAAAACATTTCCATATTTTGCTTAGTACAGTATTTTGAAGAGACATGATACCTATACTTGTAACCTATGAGATTTTATCTATGCTTGCAACCATTACAATGATTGACAAACTTCCTTGTCATTCTGCCATCTGGGATTTCACTGCATTGGTGCTCTTACGAAGAGGCACATTGTTTTCATTATTGCCATCACCCTTTGGGGCCTTGTCTTCTCAATGCTATTTAGAGCGCTAATGCACCATGTGTTAAAATCATAGCCCTGGGTACTCAGAAGCACAAAGCAGAAGTAACAGGCTGAATCAGTACTGATCTTGGAAAACACAGTCTGCTGAGACAGAAGTCTAAGAGAAAAAAATTGGCAAGAGAAATGAAATTAGCTTCATGGAGAGTGCCTTGGTGGGAACCCCACCAAGGCAACACTTGATATAGAAGGTGAGTGATGACAAAGTCCACTTTTTCCTAAAGACATTTGAGAAGGACTTTTGCTACCTGTCAGTCAAATGCAGAGTCCCTAGAGGTGGAAGGATGTCCTTTGTCTTTGGAGATCTTTTTAGATATTAAACTTTGGATTACGAACCAAAGTCATTATTTTTTTCCAGCTACAGCTCATGGGAACCAAAAAAATACATTTTTATTTTTTACAGGCTAAATAATACTTAGTATTATGCAAGTTTTCCTTGCCTCAACAAACCTTTTCCTGTGTAGTTGGCTCATATTTTAAAAGCTTCATCTGTATTTACTAATAGAATCAATTCAGTGTCTGCTATATCTAATTTAAACTTAATCTCAATTTAAATATTCTGAAAAGGAATTTCAGGCAGCTTCAGATGAAATCACTTTAGCAAAGAGAAAGAAAAACTGACAAAATTATTCATAATATTAATATATTTGATTCTAAATTTAAATTTTGCTCCTAATATCTAGAAAAAATGAGCAAGGTGGGAAATTTAATGAGAAAGCATAATCTAATCTGATGTAAGATTAATACTTTGGGGATACAAGTAAACTTCATTTGTTGTAAATTTTCAGTGTTGTCAATTAAATGAGGTACTGAGTAAAAAATAGGTTTGTCTTAATCCCAGTTACTGCTGTGAAGAAACATGATGACCAAGGCAACTTATAAAAGAAAGTATTTAATTTTTCCTTTAAAAAATTATTATTATTCTTTAATCTGTTTTTACACTCCAATCATTATCCCCCTCCCTGTCTGTCTTCTGACTGCTCCTCATCCTATACCTCCTCCTTGGTCTCCAAGAGGATGTCCCCACCACTCACCCTTACCCCACCAGACGACCTCCTCACTCCCTAGGGCCTACAGAGTTGGGTGCATCTTCTCTGACTGAGGCCAGAACAGGCAGTCTTTGCTGTATATGTGTCGGGGGCTGATGTATGCTGCCTGGTTGGTGGCTCAGTGTCCAGGTAGTTGAGAGTGCTGGTCTTCCTATGGGGTTGGCCTCCTTCTGAGCTTCTTCCAGTTTTTCCCTAATTTAACCACAGGAGTCCCTGGCTTCTGTCCATTGGTTGGGAGTATCTGCATCTGACTCTTTCACCTGCTCATTGAACCTCTTGGAGGGCAAGCTTTCTTATAGTTTCAGAAGATGGGTCCATTTCCATCATGTTGTGGAGTACAGCAGCAAGTAGGCAGGCATGGGGAAGGAATGGTAGCTGAGAGATTACATATAATCCACAAATTGGAAATAGAGAGAGAGAGGGTGAGTGAGTCTGCCATAGACTTTTGGTACTTGAAATTTGACCTTCAGTGACACACATTCTTCAAGAAGTCTACATCTAATAATCTTTCCCAAAACAGTTCCATCAACTACGGAACAAATATTCAAATTATGATCTAATACAGGAAATTTTCATCCACAACAGCACAGGATAGAATTTTTACATCAGATTATATTGCATGTGGGAATTTCATGTTTATATTCTGGAATGACAGCAATGGTATAAATTAACCTTCATAGATAACTCTTTGTGCTTTCACCTGTTGGCTTGTCTACACTTGGACCAATGATGTAGACCATGACTGTGTGGAAGGTGTTACTTTATCAATAGAAATGACTTATAACCAAGAATATACCCAGAGCAAAATTTACCAATGATGGTGATTTTTATGTCAGTTTGATATAAGCTACAGTCGCTTGGGAAGAGGGAACCTCAACTAACAAAATGTATCCACAAGTTGGCCTGTGGACACGCCCGTAGTACATTTTCTTGATAGACAACTGATGTGGGCTCATCCAATGCTACCTCTAGTCTGTCAGTCCTGGCTGTTCTAATGAATCAACCTGAGCAAGCTAAGGAGATCAAACCAGGAAACTGCTCTTCTGGAGCTCCTGCTTGCGCATCAGGTTCCTCCCATAATTTCCCTGAATGATGGAGTCTAAGCTATGAGATGAAACAAACCCATTACTCCCTGAGCTGCCTTCGGTCAGGATCATGATGTGCAATCACAATAATAGAATCCCTAACTAGGGCACTACTACTATGAAAAAAAATGTGGATTTTTCAAAAATGTGAACAGTGATTTTGATAGAGAATAGTTAATATCTGAATTATTAATTTTAACATGCTTGAAAATTCATGATGAAATCAAATTACCATATTCATCATTAAGTGTTGTTATCCCAGTATAGACTCACCAACCTAATAATTCCCTAAGTCTCCTTTGATAAATGTATGTTAATCATTAGCTAAATGCCTAGTCTGAATTAGAATTCAACCTACCATTTTGACAAATGACCCTACTGTAGATCGTTTATGTAACAAAAGATCTATATCCAAACTCTTCCCAGTTGAATCATTTTCTTAGAAACAAGGACTGCCTGATGCTTTCTCATTAGACTTCAGGCTGCATAAGACAGGATTAGATACAAGTGAGGAATTAATAGTTGGTGATTTATTACAAGGAGGGAAGAGCGGAACTTCATTCTTTCTTCCCCGAAATGCAGACTTCATCACTAGGTTTCAGTTGATTGTCCTGTTTTCACTCACTGATTAGACAGTTAAATAAGATCTGTGACTATGGCATCCTTTCAGACTCAGGTCAGAAAAGGAAATTGCATGATTTTCATTACAGAAAATATATGAGTATATATGTGTATATGCAATAAGATATAGTTAATGCATGATGATAAAAGCAAATATATTTACTTATAAAAGTAGACAAATCTCTTAGATCATATCATTCTTTCAGCCTAAAAATTCAATCCAATAGGAAATATTCGACCTCTTGAGAATTTCCTAACAGCTAGTCATAATTGCTGAAATTATTCTATTTTTGCACTGTTTGCTATAACACTGTAAAAATGTATGTACCAGGAGAATGTGAAGTATTCTTTCACATTTCCCCCTTTTGGATTTTATTTGTCATCATCCTTTCTCTTTTCTACTTTCAATTTTTCTATTGTAGAAAAATAAAGATGTCTTATTGTCCCTCTAATATGTTTTAGCATCTTGTCACACACGTTTCCACTCTTAATCTATACCCAGGAGGCTAATGATATGAGATAATATTCTAGTTAGTTGAGTCAGTTTTGTACCTCTCCAAAGCTACCACACACAGACTTCCAATGAGGAAGACGCCTTCATTCTTACTCAGTTATGCAACTGAAACGTCCCATATCAGCTTCACACTGCTTCACAGTTGAGTTTCTCAGTTCACACATACTCTTACAGCACTGCAAATCTATTGATCAGTTGGTTCTAAACTGTCTTTCAAATACCTCATACTCTAAAACACATAAACTCAATGTTTCATTATTATGTTTGTTCTTGGGGGTAACGTTTAATTTAAGCAAATGACAAAAAGAAAAAGCCACACAGTGCTTTAATTTGTTCAATGTGACCACTTCAGTGGGCCCTAATTTGCCTATACATTGTTCTTCCTTCATGAAGTCACAAAGCTCAATTATCAATAGATTCTTTTTAGTAGATTTTTCTTAATAAGAAAGAGGCAGTAGTTAGTTCTGAATGGCCTCAGGGTCCAAATTTCTATGACTTTACCCTCTGTCTTTGCACTCATGTGTAAATCGAAGTTTATAGATTTTTCAGTCATGTTTCTACCTGCTATGCTTAAATTAAATTCAGATGCAGGTATATCTGAACTAAAATGCAATTTTCTTCTTTAGAATCCTCCTAATTTGGGGACCAAAGAGGAATCCTATTGTTTTCCTTAATTTTCTCCTAAATAGGTGGTTATATTTCAATGTTTGACAAAGAAACTTTGGAAACTTCCTTTAAAATTGACAAAATTATTAACAAATATTTGGTTTTAAAAACAGCTTATCTCTATTTGTATTTATTCATATTCATACAAATTAAAAGACTATATCATAGCACAAATGTGAATTTATTTTAAAAATTTCAACATGCCTAATATTTAACTTACATTTAGTCAGAAGAAAGTGAGCAAACTCAAATATATGACTTTATATAAGATATTGACAGTGGTTTTAAACTATGACACTGTCATTAAAAGTAGACCAAAATCAGTAAGAAAACAATTTTAGATTAAGTGAGAACAGAAAACCACAGACATTTACTGAAAGATTTTAGTTTGCATCCTACATTATTCTATCTCAAATATAAATTGTTTTTTCTTAATTTTTATATAGTTTCTTGTAATCTCTATGAGAGATATTAATATTCAACATATTAGAATTTTATGTGTGATAATGTCTTATATATTACAAAGGAAACGCTGACACCATTGCATACACTAGCAAGATTTTATCGAAAGGACCCAGATATAGCTGTCTCTTGTGAGACTATGCCGGGGCCTAGCAAACACAGAAGTGGATGATCACAGTCAGCTATTGGATGGGTCACACGGCCCCCAATGGAGGAGCTAGAGAAAGTACCCAAGGAGCTAAAGGAAACTGCAACCCTATGGGTGGAACAACAATATGAACTAACCAGTACCCCGGAGCTCTCGTTTCTAGCTGCATATGTATCAAAAGATGGCCTAGTCGACCACCACTGCAAAGAGAGGCCCATTGGACTTGCAAAATCTATATGCCCCAGTACAGGGGAACGCCAGGGCCAAAAAGGGGGAGTGGGTAGATAGGGGATTGTGGGGGTGGGTATGGGGGACTTTTGGGATAGCATTGGAAATGTAAACGAGGAAAATACCTAATTAAAAAATGTTACTATTTTCTATGAAAAAAAATTACATGGTTGATTTGAAGTACAAATAATTTTGTTCTAAAATTTATTGTAGTAGTATATACTGTATATATATATTATAGCTCCTTTATGTATTGGAGTTGATGTTCATATATGTGTACGCTTGTTTATATTACTACAAATATTAATGATAAGAAAAAAACCATGGCACCAAGTCATATAACTGTAACTCAGTAACTAGATGTTATTTTATATTTTGCATTTAAATAATTTTTCAACAATCCTTTTAGAAATTACCCTAAGGTTTTTTCTCTTGTATTTCATTAATAAATATTTCCAACATGAGTTTAAAACTCCATATTATTTTTAAATATATATTTGATATTTAGAGCAAGGACTACAACAAATAATGTGTGCACCTCCAAAAATAATCATTAATAAATTCAAAATTTATGAATACAGAATTTAAACTGGCTTAGTTAGAGAGATAGCTAGAAAAGTAGATGAAGACATTATCACGTAATTGGGAAAGGATGTGTAGATAAATACATGAATGCATGAGTAGATAAGCTACAGATGCATACCAAGCTTTACTGCACAATATCAATCTTTGTGAAACTGTTGTTATATTAACTATGGGTTCCAAAAACTTAGTTTGTGTCACTTAAAATAGAGCTACCAAGCAGAAATACTCAACCCTTCAGAAAATTACTTCTATTAGTAGTTTCATTACCTCCTACAATGTGTGTGTTTGTGTGTGTGTGTGTGTGTGTGTGTGTGTGTGTGTATGTGAATGTGTGTATGTGTGTGTGAATGTGTGTATGTGTGTGTGAATGTGTGTGTGTATGAATGTGTGTGTGTGTGTGTGTGAGTGAGTGTGTCTGTGTATGAGTACATGTAAATGTGTATGTGTAGCATAGGTCTATGTATTATGTACATGTGTGTGTCACTGTGTAAATATGTGAGTATATGCAAAAATATGCACATAGAAGATAGCAGCTGACACTGGCTTGCTCATTTGACATTACCTACTTGCTCTCTTGCTGGACACTGAACACACAGATTTAACTAGTCTATGTGGTTAGCTTATCCTAGGGATCCATGACTGTTTATCCCCAGCCCTGTGAATTTGGGTGCTGTTGCTAGTGCTGCAAGTTTATCCCTGAGTTATTCCCAAAACCTTACCTCTGACACTACTGGCTACAATATTATCTAGTTTCACATGAAAGTATAATTACCACTAAAATAAACAAAAGGCAATGACTAAGTAAAAGCTATGGTGCCATGTTGGATTATATATAGCAGGAATTCACTGTTTGTAATACTGATTCATATAACAATAATATGTATTCCAAGGACTTTTCGATCTTAGTAAAACATACAGTAAAGGCTTGGTTTAGAGAAGAGGGCCATGTGAATAATCCACATACTCTTATCAATTGGCTAAAGCTGTGCTGTTTTCCCTATTGCTCACTGTAAATTAATGGAGATAATATTTTTTGCTATGACAATCTTCAATCCACTGTAATTTGTGTTTGAAGAATCAAAACAAATATCGGTTATTCACATAAGCATTTTAATAAATGTATATACAAATATACAGAAACTTTCAGTGATTGCAAAAGCTTGACAGATTTCAGAAACTAAACATAACTGTGTAACCAAATCTCAATTCAGGAAATTAAACCTCTTGCAGTAAGAATTAAATTCTCAAGTTAGTCCTTACCCTCATGAGAATCAAAATTCAGAACTGCAGCATTATAGTTACATCTTGTCTCCTTGGAAGTAACTACAATACAGCTGCCATAGAAATGCTCAGCACCTGGTTTCCTTCTCATCATTATATTTGAGCAGTGTCCCTATTCTAGGTGCAGCTCAGACATTTCTGTGTTGCCAGCCAAGACAAAAATCCATTTCTTGTTTGTTTGGTTTGAATTGGCAATTTAATCATTAGAGTCGCAAATAGTATAACGAATTTAGTAATGTATTTTAGGAATCATGTGTTTGTAAAGTTTGTATCGTCTCAAATAGAACCTGACTTGGTGATACTGCTTAAGTCTTTCCAAAAGGAGAAGTATTTCCTTTTAAGAGGGAACTATGGGAGGTTGACTTTGTGCCTTACACTGTTGGCGATTTCTGATTTGGCTCCTTGTTCTTCCATTCTTTTTGCTGTAAAACTTCTCCTCCTGCTTGACTCATTTTGCCTCTCTGTACCACTATGTCTTTATTTCTATATCCTTTCTTTTGCTTCTTACTCTTGATTTTAGCCACACTGAGGCTAGGCCTTTAACATCTCATTGTATGTTAAATGTAAAGTGTCATTATTTGTCTAATTCATTAATGTTTTGTGAGTTAGCAATCAAACATATTCTCATTATTTTCTGGGACTGTTTTTTTTTTTTTTTTTTTTTTACTCTTTTTGAGATCCTTGATTTTCTAGATTTAATAGATAAAAAATAATTCCCTTGTCATGCTCTTCTTTACATTTAACCAATCTCTTGATGCCAGTTCATAACCAGAGATTATTTTTTTATTTATTTTTTAATTAGGTTTTTTCTTCATTTACAATTCAAATGCTATCCCAAAAGTCCCCCACCCCCGAATCCCCTACCCACCCACTCCCACTTCTTGGTTCTGGCATTCCCCCACACTGAGGCATATAAAGTTTGCAAGACCAAGTGGCCTCTCTTCCAAAAGATGGCCAACTAGGCCATCTTCTGATACATATGCAGCTAGAGACATGAGCTCCAGGGACACTGGTTAGTTCATATTGTTGTTCCACCTATAGGGTTGCAGACCCCTTTAGCTCCTTAGGTACTTTATTTAGCTCCTCCATTGGGGACCCTGTGTTACATCCAATAGCTGACTGTGAGCACCCACTTCTGTGTTTGCCAGGCCCCGGCATAGCCTCACAAGAGACAGCTGTATCAGGGTCCTTTCAGCAAAATCTTGCTGATTTATTCAGTGGTGTCAGGGTTTGGAGGATGATTATGTTATGGAACCCTGGATATGGCAGTCTCTAGATGGTCCATCCTTTCGTCACAGCTCCAAATGTTGTCTCTGTAACTCCTTCCATGGGTGTTTTGTTCCCAATTCTAAGAAGGGGCACAGTGTCCACACTTTGGTCTTCATTCTTCTTGAGTTTCATGTGTTTAGCAAATTGTATCTTATATCTTGGGTATCCTAAGTTTTGGGCTAATATCCACTTATCAGTGAGTACATATCCTGTGAGTTCCTTTGTGATTGTGTTACTTCGATCAGCATGATGCCCTCCAGGTCCATCCATTTGGCTAGGAATTTCATAAATTCATTCTTTTTAATAGCTGATTAGTACTCCATTGTGTAAATGTACCACATTTTCTGTTTTCCATTCCTCTGTTGAGGGGCATCTGGGTTCTTTCCAGCTTCTGGCTATTATAAATAAGGCTGCTATGAACATAGTAGAGCACGTGTCCTTCTTACCGGTTGGAACATCTTCTGGATATATGCCCAAGAGAGGTATTGCTGGATCCTCCGGTAGTACTATGTCCAATTTTCGAAGGAACCGCCAGACTGATTTCCAGAGTAGTTGTACAAGCTTGCATTCCCACCAACAATGGATGAGTATTCCTCTTTCTCCACATCCTCACCTGCATCTGCTGTCACCTGAATTTTTGATCTTAGCCATTCTGACTGGTGTGAGGTGGAATCTCAGGGTTGTTTTGATTTGCATTTCCCTGATGATTAAGGATGTTGAACATTTTTTTCAGGTGCTTCTCTGCCATTCAGTATTCCTCAGGTAAGAATTCTTTGTTCAGTTCTGAGCCCCATTTTTAATGGGGTTATTTGATTTTCTGGAGTCCACCTTCTTGAGTTCTTTATATACAATGGATATTAGTCCCCTATCTGATTTAGGATAGGTAAAGATACTTTGCCAATCTGTTGGTGGTCTTTTTATCTTATTGACGGTGTCTTTTGCCTTGCAGAAGCTTTGCAGTTTCATGAGGTCCCATTTGTCAATACTTGATCTTACAGAACAAGCCATTGCTGTTCTATTCAGGATTTTTTCCCCTGTGCCCATATCTTCAAGGCTTTTCCCCACTTTCTCCTCTATATAATTGGTCACAACAGATACAAAAATATTGAAATTGTCCCATGCATCCTATCAGACCACCATGGACTAAGGCTGATCTTCAATAACAACATAAATAATGGAAAGTCAACATTAACATGGAAACTGAACAACACTCTTCTCAATGATACCTTGGTCAAGGAAGGAATAAAGAAAGAAATTAAAGACTTTTTAGAGTTTAATGAAAATGAAGCCACAACATACCCAAAACTATGGGACACAATGAAAGCATTTCTAAGAGGGAAACTCACAGCTCCAAGTGCCTCCAAAAAGAAACTGGAGAGAGCACACACTAGCAGCTTGACAACACATCTAAAAGCTCTAGAAAAAAAGGAAGAAAATTCACCCAAGAGAAGTAGACAGCAGGAAATAATAAAACTCAGGGGTGAAATCAACCAAGTGGAAACAAGAACTATTCAAAGAATTAACCAAATGAGGAGTTGGTTCTTTGAGAAAATCAACAAGATAGATAAACCCTTAGCTAGACTCACTAGATGGCACAGGAACAACATCCTAATTAACAAAATCAGAAATGAAAAGGGAGACATAACAACAGATCCTGAAGAAATCCAAAACACCATCAGATCCTTCTACAAAAGGCTATACTCAACAAAACTGGAAAACCTGGATGAAATGGGCAAATTTCTAGATAGATACCAGGTACCAAAGTTAAATCAGGATCAAGTTAACGATCTAAACAGTCCCATATCCCCTAAAGAAATAGAAGCAGTCATTAATAGTCTCCTAGCCAAAATAGCCCAGGACCAGATGGGTTTACTGCACAGTTCTAACAGACCTTCAAAGTAGATCTAATCCCAGTTCTTCACAAACGTTTCCACAAAATAGAAGTAGAAGGAACTCTACCCAACTCATTCTATGAAGCCACAATTACTCTGATACCTAAACCACAGAAAGATCCAACAAAGATAGAGAACTTCAGACCAATTTCCCTTATGAATATAGACACAAAAATCCTCAATAAAATTCTTGCTAACCGAATCCAAGAACACATTAAAGCAATTATCCATCCTGACCAAATAGGTTGAAGTAGCTGGATATAAAATTAACTCAAACAAGTCAATGGCCTTTCTGTACACAAAGAATAAACAGGCTGAGAAAGAAATTAGGGAAACAACACCCTTCTCAATAGTCACAAATAATATAAAATATCTCGGCGTGACTCTAACTAAGGAAGTGAAAGATCTGTATGATAAAAACTTCAAATCTCTGAAGAAAGAAATTAAAGAAGATCTCAGAAGATGGAAAGATCTCCCATGCTCATGGATTGGCAGGATCAACATTGTAAAAATGGCTATCTTGCCAAAAGCAATCTACAGATTCAATGCAATCCCCATCAAAATTCCAACTCTATTCTTCAACGAATTAGAAAAAGCAATCTGCAAATTCATCTGGAATAACAAAAAACCTAGGATAGCAAAAACTCTTCTCAAGGATAAAAGAACCTCTGGTGGAATCACCATGCCTGACCTAAAGCTTTACTACAGAGCAATTGTGATAAAAACTGCATGGTACTGGTATAGTGACAGACAAGTAGACCAATGGAATAGAATTGAAGACCCAGAAATGAACCCACACACCTATGGTCACTTGATCTTCGACAAGGGAGCTAAAACCATCCAGTGGAAGAAAGACAGCATTTTCAACAAATGGTGCTGGCACAACTGGTTGTTATCATGTAGAAGAATGCGAATTGATCCATTCCTATCTCCTTGTACTAATGTAAAATCTAAATGGATCAAGGAACTTCACATAAAAACCAGAGACACTGAAACTTATAGAGGAGAAAGTGGTCTTCATTCTTGAGTTTCATGTGTTTTGCAAGTTGTATCTTGTATCTTGGGTATTCTAAGTTTCTGGGCTAATATCCACTTATCAGTGAGTACATATCATGTGAGTTCTTTTGTGATTGGGTTACCTCACTCAGGATGATGCCTTCAAAACAATCATTCATCCTGACCAAGTAGGTTTCATTCCAGGAATGCAGGGATGGTTTAATATATGGAAATCCATCAACATAATCCACTATATAAACAAACTCAAAGACAAAAACTACATGATCATCTTGTTAGATATGGAGAAAGCATTTCACTAAATTCAACACCCATTCATGACAAAAGTCTTTGAAAGATCAGGAATTTGAGGCCCATACCTAAACATGATAAAAGCAACCTACAACAAACCATTAGCCAACATCAAAGTAAATGGTGAGAAGATGGAAATAATCCTACTAAAATCAGGGACTAGACAAGGCTGCCCACTTTCTACCCACCTATTCAACATAGTACTTGAAGTCCTAGCCAGAGCAATTCGACAACAAAAGGAGATCAAGGGGATACAAATTGGAAAGGAAGAAGTCAAAATATCACTTTTTGCAGATGATATGATAGTATATATAAGTGACCCTAAAAATTCCACCAGAGAACCCCTAAGCCCGATAAACAGCTCCAGTGAAGTACTGGATATAAAATTATCTCAAACAAGTCAATAGTCTTTCTCTACACAAAGGATAACCAGAGATTCTTAATTTCAGTACAGTTGAACACATTTCATGACTCAATACAAAACATTACTTTTAAGTTGTTTTTGTATTTATAGAGGCATAATTCTCTAGAAATGCTTCTGTGTATAATTTGAAGAAGAGATGACTTTGTTTTGTTCACAAAAATATATTTATCAGAATCTGCAGGAATGATAGAAACAGTATCTCCCCTCATTCCTATTGTTGAATTTATTGCATGTCAGTTGTATATTTAGATGAATGTTTCTGAATTCTCTTTCTTATACCATTTACTTGTCTTTTATTTTCAATTCTGCATCTTTATAATTACTAACGACAATTGGTAGTATAATTTCTCCATTTTATTTAATTTTGAAATTCCTAGTCTTTGAAACACAGTTTACACTTATAGGCATGATAAACATCCACACTTCTGGAATCTTGACTATAATTATATTTATGCTCCATATTAATTTGATTAAAACTCAATCTATATCCAGATTGCATCTTTTATCTAAGGTGCATTCTGCATATCTCCCAATTACTTGTTTCTTGGGTACAGTTCTATTTCTTATCATAGAAGTATATGAAAGTACTCAGATTTATTTTTAGGTCTTTAAATATTATCAATTATGTTAAAACAATAAAGTATATTTAAATTTTTCTAACTTTATATTGGGGGGGATTTTTGAGACAGGGTTTCTCTGTGTAGCCCTGGCTGTTCTGAAACTCATTCTATAGACCAGGCTGGCCTCAAACTCAGAAATCCACCTGCCTCTCCCTAAATTTTTCTTCTTTTGAAATGTCATTATAACAATTTAAATTAAATTTGTATTTAGATAATTTTTAAAATGTTGATAATTAAGGATACATGTGAATAAGTTTCTACAATAGCTCAATGTGTAGGATGGCCATTTTTAACATGGGATAAAGTTATGAACCACAGCCATGTCAGTGCTAGTTGATAGCATTCTAGCTAAGGTTTATATTATTTATGGCTTTCATAAATTTCTCACAAGAATAGGACAGTTTGTAGCCTTTTTGATTTCCTTCAGTGTCTCTCACCTCACAGTGCATAGTAGTTCAAACAGAGTAGATGCATGTCCCCTGAGATGCTATGGCCACAGCCTAAGTAATACAGATGCAGATGCTCAAAGCCAACTAACAGAGTGAGCATGGGGACCCCAATGGAGGAGTTAGGGGAAGGACGGAAGGAGCTGAACGGTTTGCAATCCCATAGGAAGAACAACAGTATCAACCAATTAGAACCCCAGAGCTCCAGGGACTAAACACCAACCATAGCATATACATGGAGGGACCCATGGCTGCAGCTGCATATGTAGCAGAGGATGGCCTTATTTGGCATCAATAGTATGGAAGGCCCTTGGTCCTCTGGAGGCTCCATGCCCCTGTGTGGGGGAATGATACGGTGGTGAGGCAAGAGTGGGTAGGTGGGTGAGGGAGCACTCTCATAGAAGCAGGGGGAGGGGGAGAGGTTAGGGGGTGTTTATAAGGGGAAACCATGAAGGAAGATAACATATAAAATGTAAATAAATAAAATAACCAATAATAAAAAAACTCTATCAAAAAGAGAACATATGATTTTTTGATAATTTAGTTTCAATTAGTAGTATTTATTACATGGAAAGAAGGCAGTGTATTGCCTTTTCCTCTGAGATCATGAGCTTGTAAGAACAAGAAATAGATATACAGAAAAGCAATGATGCATAACGAGGCAATGCAGTCCTAGATCCAAGATCAGCCAGAGAATATGTGCTTGTGCTACATAGATAAAGGGCATGTGAATACCCAGCACTTACACACATCCAGCTGAAGCCAGCAATGCCCAAGGAGATGCCAGAGATGGCCTCTGAAATTCAAAATGGTTGAAGATTTAGAAATGCTATAATTTGTATGTGGTGCTCTGCTGCATCAAGATCTACCAGCACATAGGATAATCTTGACTCACCTGTAGTGTTTGAACTACAACTTCTGATCACACTTGAAATAAATCTAAGCTAGGCAGATATAAGGATGATCTCTATAGCTTAACTCCAAATGGACTGAAGACTTCACTGGAAAATCTGAAATTGTAATCATGTTAGACGACGCGGTAGGGAACATACAGGAAGATGTTAGTGTAAATCAACTTTTCATTGCTTTAAGACTCATTTTGCTCACATACATGTATTTACATCATGTGTATGTATGTACACACCTGTTGTCTTCAGAGGAGAGAAGAAGGATTTGGATAAACCAGAACTGGAGATAGAGATGGTTGTGAGAAGTCATGTGGGTGCTGATAAAAGAACCCTGATCCTCTTCAAGAGCAGAAAATGTTCTTAGCTGTGGTAAGAATTTTCTCAACAGGACTCCAGTTGCTCAGAAAATAAGGCAAATAACTGATAAGTAAGACTTTCTGAATCTAAGACTCTACTCAACATCAAAGAAAAGAAAATTGAAGAATTCTGTATATATTGAGTACTCTGACAAGTGTATATCACCAGGAAAGTATTATCTAGAATGCACAAAACATCAAGGAATAAAACATGAAAAATCAACAACCCAATAAATGCAGGCTACATATATAAATAAATAATTTTCAGAAGAAGAAATAAAAATGGTGAATAGACATTTAAACACTTGTTCAATATCATTATCCATCAATGAATTTAAATGAAATGCCAAAATGAAGAAAAAATAGATTAAAAAAAAAAACTACTATGAAATTCCATCTCACCCCAGTCAAGATGGCCATCATTAAGAAAAAGGATGACAACCAATACTGGTGAAAACGTCGGAAAAGAAAGAAAAATAAAACATATTTTCCTTGATGTGAGTGCAAAGTGGGGCAGTCTTTATGGAAATCAGTGTGGAAGTTCTTCAAGAACTAGGAATAGTACTCCCATATGTCCCAGCTATACCACTCCTTTTCATATACCCAAAGGACTCTATATTCCTATATACAGATAAACTTGCACATCCATATTCATTGATGTTTCATTTGCATCAGCTAGGGAATGAAATCAGTACAGTACATTAATACAACTGACAAATGTATAATAAAAATATGGTCCATGTACACAGGAGAATTTTCTAATGAAAACTGAAATTTGATGGTAAATGGATAGAACTGAAAAAAAATTATACTTAGTGAGTTATCTTAGGCCCAGAGAGACAAATGCCACATGTTCTTGCCTACATGTATACTCCACCATGATACCTTAGATTTGTATATTTAACTCGGAGTACCTATTCAAGTCAGGAACATTGAAAATTGCCATGGGAGGGTGGGGTGGAGATTGCCTGATGGGAGTGGAAGGTCCAAGAACACAATGGGTATGGAAATATAGAGAGAGGCTTATGTTTAAGAAATGAGTGGAGGTATGGGGGAGACAAAAAGTGAGCTACTGCTGACCAAACCCACAAAGGTACATGAAAACCAATGTTGAACATTTATTAAAGTCCTGAGGGCCTCAATACTATACAGAGAACTCTAGGCAACTGAGAAAGTTGGGAGCAGGAGAGGTGATCTTCTCCATGGAGGAGCATACCAATATGTTGTCTAATGCCAAATAGTTGGCCCTGACGGGTAGCCTTACACAGACTTAACAAGTTATATTTAGAACAGAAATAGACCTGCATATATGTGTGCAATAGCAATTAGTGAGAAAAGAAGATATGAATTTGAATACAGAGGAGAGGGCTACATAGGTAGATTTAGGGGGAGAGAAGAGAGACAGGAGATGGATTGTAATTGTATTGTAATCTCAAAAATAAAAAAGTAAAATAGAAAATAGTAAAAGAATTAGAAAGAATATATGCTTTGTGTCTAGATAATGCTTTTGCTGGGTACCTTTATGTTAACTTGATACAAGCTAAAGTCATCTGAGAAGAAGGAACCTCAATTAAGAAGATGACTTCATAAAATTGGGCTGTAGGCAAGCCCACAGGGCATTTTCTTAATTATTGGTTGATAGGAAAGGGCTTAGTCCATTGTGGGTGGTGTTATCCCTGGGCTGGTAGTCTTACACTCTATAAGAAAGCTGGCTGAGCAAACCAGTAAACAGGACTTGTCCATGGCTTCTGCATCACCTCTTGCCTCCAGGACCCTGCCCTATTTGAATTCTTGTTCTGGCTTTCTGTGATGATGAACCACAATGTAGACGTATAAGCCAAATAAACCCTCTTCCTACTAACTTTCTTTTTTAGGGTGTTTAACTGCAGCAATAAAAACTCTAAGCAATACAAGATGAGTTGGGGAGCACCTTCATAGAAGCAGGGGGAGAGGGATGGGATAGGGGGTTTCCAGAAGGGAAACCGCGAAATGGGATAGCATTTGAAATGTAAATAAATAAAATATCCAATAAAAATTTTTAAATCATTATTATTTATCAAGTTTTCACTTTAAATTTTATATATACAAACAAATGTAACATTTGAAGTAGAGAAATGAATGCATGATTTCACAAAGAAGAAAGCTAAGATTCAGAATCTGTGAGAGCCAGACCTGATATGTATGGTGGCTAAAATTGGCTATCAACTTGATTGCATGATGTAGGATCAACTACAGATACAGGAAGCTTCTGAGAGCTTCTGCAATGGATTTTATAAATCAAATTATTTTGAAGTAGAAGACTTACCCTAAACATAGTCACCATATTCTAGTGGCAGTCCCCATTGAAGGACAGGGAGGAGGAAAACTTAGAGGTTTATCTGCTCATCTTTACTTTCATTTATATATGTATGTATATATATATATATATATATATATATATATATATATATATATATATACATATACTTTTTTCCTTTAGATTATTCTGACTAATACAGCTGTTCATGTCTTTATTCAAAGGAAGCAGAATCCTGAAGATTATCACAAATTCAAGATCTGTATTTCCTACATAATAAGTTCCATGATATTCTGGATTATAGGATGAACTTCTGTGCTTAGCAAGGACAAAACAATGTTTCCAGTGAAGTACCACTGGGTATATAAACCACATTTAAGGTCAGGCCCTATGTCCAGCATTAGATGCTCAACACAAAATGACCTCAGTGGTATTTGGAGATTTTTTTTTTTTAAATCTTACATTGATTTTTGTTTGAGCTGTTTCTTCTTTTTTAAATTATTAATTAATTATATTATTTATTTACATACCAAATTTTGTCCCTCTCCTGGTCCACTATCCTTGACTTCTTCACCCCATGCTAGCTCCCCTTCACCACTGAGAGTGTGCTTCGGCGGACACCGCCTGTCCTGGGGCATCAGGTCTCTATAGGATTAGGCACATCCTCACCCAGACATGGTAGTCCTCTTCTACATATGTGCCAGAGGCCTTGGACCAGCCCGTGAATGCGCTTTGGTTGGTAGTTTAGTGTGTAGGAGCTCCCATGGGTCTAGGTTAGTTGTTGGTCTTCCTATGGTGTTGCAATCCCTTCCCGCTCCTTCAGTCACTCCCGTAACTCTTCCACAGGTGTCCCTGTTAGTTTCTGTATCTGTTTCAGTCAGCTGCTGGTAAAGCCTCTCGGAGGACAGCCACACTACACTCCTGTCTACAAACACAACATAGCATCAGTAATAGTGTCAAGGTTTTGTGCCTTCCCATGGGATGGATCCTAATTTGGGCCAGTGGGTTGGCAATTCATTTAGTCTTCGCTCTCTTTTTGCCCCTGAATTTTCTTTAGACAGGAACAAATTTAGGTTGAAAATTTTGAAGATAGGTTGTTGTACCCATCCTTCCACTGGGGTCCTGCCTACTAGAGGTGGTCTCTTCAGGTTCTATCTCACCATAGAGAGCATTTCGGCTAAGGTCACCCACACTGAGTGCTGAAAACCTTCCCCATCTTAGGTCTCTGGGACTTTCTGGAGCCTCTTCCCAACCCTAACCCCTGTCATCTGCATAATCCCATTCATTCTCCTGGCCCTCTGAGCTTCTCTCCCATCTCTCTCCATACCTGACCCTGCCCCCTTTCTTCTCCCCTTCCCTTGCTCGGCCTCCTATGACTATTTTGTTCCCCCTTCTAAGTGATATTCAACTATCCTCACTTGGGTCTTCCCTTTTGTTTAACTTTCTTGGGTAATGGGTGTATCGTGGGTATTCTGTACTTTTGGGCCAATATTTATTTATTAGTGAGTACACACCATGCATGTCCTTTGGGGTTTGTGTTAGCTGACTCACAATGATACTTTTTAGTTCCACCCATTTGCCGGAAATACTCATGATCTCCTCATTTTTAATAGCTGAATAATATTCCATTGTATATATGAACCACATTTTCTGTTCTGTATCTGTTCTTCAATTGAGGGACATCTGAGCTGCTTCCTCTTTCTGACTATTACAAATAAGGCTGCTATGAACGTAGTGGGAGATGTGTCATTGTGATATTGTAGAGAATCATTTTTTAATCTTAATTTTTACTTTACTGGTATTTTGCTTGTACATTATAGTTTCAAATTTTGTGTTTTTATGTGGTTTAGTTTGTGTACGTGTCTGCATGTGTATATGTTTCTGTATGTGTTTCTTGTTCTTTTTCTTTGTTTTCTGTTTGTTTGTCTTTTCTACTTTCTTTTTTATATGTATTTTTCTGTTTGTTATTTTTAGGTAGTAGGATAAAGAAGGAATAAAAGTGGAAGACTGGAAAAGTGAGGAGGAGTTGGAAATGAGAGAGGAAAATCATCATCTCAATAAATTATTTTCAATAAAAGTAAAAGAAAAACAATTATCTTATGTAGGGCTAGATATATAGTTCAATGTATAGAGGGCTTGCCTAACTTACATAAGAGCCTAGGTTTGCTATGTAGGAGCCCAAGAACAAAGTACGTGCATGCCATCCTAACACTCAAGTGGCTGAAAAAGGAGAAGGGAAATTCAATGATATTCTATTTAGTTAAGATTTGTGGCCAGGCTAAGATGACAGAACTTGTTTCAATGCAAATATAACCACATAAAACAACAACAGCTTGACAAAAGACAGACTGATAACTTGCCATAGCTGCATTTAGGATTACCTGAAACATTTATTCATTGATTAAAAATATAAAATTCTCTCTATAATGCCAAACACTGGGGCTTCACTAGGCATAAGTGTCTTAAGCCAGTGTCTCTAACCTCCTTAGCAGTTCTGTGGAATCTGATACCCTAAATAAATTGAAAATTACAAACTCCATGTAGGTGCTAGAGAAATACATAGTGAAGGAAATCAATTTGGTAAAGACCACTAATTGAGTTATGTAAAGGCTCATATGGCATGGGCAACCCTTCACAACAAACAACAGCACCTTTCACATTACACGGGTGCAGCATCTGTTGAGGTGGGCCAACGTTTCTGTAAAATGAGCTCTGGAATGATGATTTAACTGGAGATCTAGCTCACAGGGTGAGGTATTAATTAGTGCTCGCAACATCAGTCAGCACTTCAATCATCTACAGACGAGACTCCAGCCCTCGGTGGAATAAACAGGCTGTTCAGGGGCTGTAGAAGATGAGTTCTGAAGGCTCTTCATGAAAAATTGATTTAATTGATTTTTCATGTTTATGCTCTAAGTCAGTGTTTCTTGGCTCTTTCCAGTAGGAGGATCCCTTTTCATTTTTTCCAAAAATGAATTTCTGTCCCTGTTAGATTGAGGTGTTCAAAGAGTCAAAGCTCACCCAGTCTCAAGAACCAAACAAAAAGGTTTATATTTTCTTGGTTAATAATGCATCTAAGCATATTTTTAAAACTCTGTAGCAATGTAGTGTGCTGCTTGGGTTTCCAGGTGTGATTAGGACTAACCTCCTAGTGGGCTGTGGCCATAAAGTCTAGGTTAAAAAAAAATTCAGGTACAATCACTTGGTAGTCAAGGATTGTTTTAGAAAGAATGTGTCACCTCTCTCAGATTCAGTATCTTTGTCCAAGTGCTCCCAACAAAACCAAATGCCACACAGCATTTTCACACAGAAATGTATGCTGTGTGTGTGTGTGTGTGTGTGTGTGTGTGTGTGTGTGTGTGTGTGTGTTCATTCATAGCCATGTTAAACTTTCAAATGGCTGGCTGCTTTTGCATGTTATCTTGACACATGTAACTCATCAAAGAGAAAAGACCCTCAGTTGAGAAAATGCCTCTGTGAGATACAATTGTAAGGCATTTTCTCAGTTTGTGATGAATAACGAGTGCTTAGGCCATTGTGGGCTGATTGTTCACGGTTCTAGAAGAAAGCACAGTGTGCAAGCCAGGGGAAGCAAGGCATTAATTAGCTCTTCGTGGTCTCTGCATCAGCTCCTGCCTCCAAGTTCCAATGGTGCTTGAGTTACTGTTCTAACTTCCTCAATGATAGACTATGATCTGGAAGTGTCAAGAAGATAAAGCCTTTTCTCCACAACTTGCTTTATAGTCATGGTACTTTAGTCTAGCAATAGAAACCCCAACTAAAACAATGGACTAGCTTATTCATTTAAATGACAAGCCATCTTTACTTTTAAGCTTAATGAGATTTATAACCATCACATCTATAAAACCAGTACCAAAATCAAGAAATCAAATAGCTTACAGACCCTAGATATAAACTCCATTCCCATTGCTATTACCTTTCCTTTCAAATATAACTACCTTGACTTTTTTTTCCAATTCTTAAAAAAAAAAAAAAAAAAGATTTTTTTTTTACATCCCACAGTTGGTTTTGTTTTGTTTTGTTTGTTTGTTTGTTTTTGTTTTTTGTTTTTGTTTTTTTTATCACATCTATTTCCCTTTAGCTTCTAAGAAGGCTTATTCCCCTTCCCTGGTATATCAAGTCTCTAAAAGATTAGTGTCATCCTCACACACTAAAGCCAAACAAGGCTGCATGCATGGTTGTGGATTGGTCTCTGATTGACCCTGTTGGTCTTCCTATGTGGTTGCAATCTCCTTCAGTTACATCAATCCTTCCCTAATTCTTCCATAGGGGTCCTTAGCCTCAGTCCAATGGTTGGCTGGAATTATCTGCATCTGTCTCAGTCAGCTGCTGGTAGAGCCTCTCAGAAGACAGTCATGCTAGGTTCCTCTCTGCAAGCACATCATAGCATCACTATCATGGTTTGAAGCCTACCCATGAGATGGATCCCAAGTTGTTCCAGTCACTGGTCATCCATTCTCTTCGTCTCTGCTCCATTTTGTCCCTGGATTTCTTTTTGACAGGAAAAGTTCTGGGTCAAAATTTTTGAAGGCAGGATGGTGTCCTCATCCCACCATTGGGGGCCCTGTCTAACTACTGGAGATGGTCACTTCAGGTTCTGTCTTCCCATGCTTACCATGACTTTAAAAAATATTTTCAGTTAAATCTCCTAGCCAGGCAGTTGTTGGCACACACCTTTAATTCCAGCACTTGGGAGGCAGAGGCAGGCAGATTTTTGAGTTCGAGGCTAGCCTGCTCGACAGATTAGTTACAGGACAGCCAGGGCTGTCACAGAGAAACCCTGTCTTGAAAACCAAAAAAAAAAAAAAAAAATCTTCTTTATGCATATGCCACATGTGTGTAGGTGTTTATAGAGTCCAGAAGAAGGTATTAGATTTGTGGGATCTCATGTTACATCTTGTAATGAGATTCACAGAGTGGGTGTTGGGAATAATACTTAAGTGCTGTAGAAGAGAAAACAAATATTCTTAACCACTAAACCACCTCTCATCCCCTTATTCAATGACATCTAACAGGTAGAGACTACTAATTATTTATGTACTTAGTAAATGTGAGACTGTATGCATCTCTCTTTATTTGATGAATATTAAACTAGTATGATTCACCTGTAATTTTAAGTTTATTGTATGTTGGGAATTTTTATTGATGTGTTCATTAGCAATGTGTGATTTTAATAGGGTGCTTTGAAGTTGAATGTATGTGTGTAATGTATATATGTATAAGTTGAATGCCTATAGTGTTTGGAAGAACATGAAGATATAAATGGTTTATAAATTTGCTGCTAGACAGAATAGTGCTATCAGCCTGTGAGCAGAGCTCAAGCTGCCTGGGACAATGTAGCAGACATTGCCATTCTTTATGCTTTTTTTTGATGCAGAGGTGATGTGACCTAGGAATTGGTATAAGATCAATGTTGAAGTTTGTGTTAACTTTGTCTTATCTCCCTCTGCTCTGTTTCCTTCTCTATGACAAGGTCTAATGAGAATGTATCTCAATTGGGTTTGAGGCTAAGTACTCCATATACTTTGCTTAAAATACATTGTTACTTTTATATGGCTTGCATTATCCTGCATATGGCATATGTTATATATTTACTATTATGAGAAACAAAATTAGCCAATTCAATTATTACATGATTTCACTACATTGGTGTGATTAGACTATAACCTACAATTTAATTTATAATTAACAATAAATAAAGTCTAACCATGAAGGGTTATGTTTAATAAAAATAATGAGAAAATGAGACTCAGTAGTATTGAAGAATTGATACGTTGACATATTTGAAGTGAAATATATTACATTATGTTTAATATAATCTGGGCTGATAAGTTAGATATACATGGTACTTTATACAGATGTCATAGGTTCCTTAACAAAGCTTTTTTCTGTAATTTGGATTAATAAATGTTGGTAAAATAATTAAAAATAGGAAAATATTCACAAATGCAAAGAAATAGAAAGAGCAAACCCTTTCTAGTTTTTCCAGTGAGTGAGCTTGGGGCACTGGCATGGTTTTGTGATGGGTACAATTGTTAATTTAAGATCAATATGGCATATGGTATAAAGATTGGGTGGAGATTTCCCTTCCCAGTAGGACCAACCACTTTTAGATACACAGACAAGTCTCAGAAAAACAGGTGGGCTTTGGCATCTTCACATCAGCCCTAGGTATTACTAGTCCTCTAGGACTTTCCTTAAAATCAATTAACTGACAGGGAAATCAGTTTCTACTGTAAAGTATCCCATCTGCAGCAAAACTAACATGTAGATGGCTAAAGGTGTGACTATTAGAAGTTTCTGACTAAAATATAAGAGGAGTTTTAGTTTAGTTTCTGCTGTGGCACTAAGGAAATACCTGGATATTATTTTAGAAGTTACTGTGTAAATCATTGATATCACTTCAAGTAAGAATTAAGTGGTTGGTATTATCCTAGCTTTATTGTATTTTGTGAAAATAAAGAAATGTATACAAGTACAAAATATTCTGAATTTGCTACAATAGCCTCTTTATCATTCTGACATTTATAATTTAATTCTTGGTTTTATTCTTTATCAGTCATATCCTTTAGAAAATAAGCTTTGCCCTTCTAAGTTTACCTGTGGATAATTTTATTGTATTTATAGCATTTTTTTTCTACACAGTAGATCATACCCAAATTACTGTCATTGAACATGTATAAAACGTGGTGATTCTCATGAGAGACATGACCTGAGATGGATATATATATATCCTTGTGAGCATCATTATTACAGCAGGAACCCACAGGTCAACCTTGTCTTCAGAGTGATCCATTCTTTCTGCATCACTCTCTAAGCAGTTTTAGGACATCTATCTCTATCCATGTGACTAAATTTCTTCTTCCTCTCTATTCTCCCCTTCATTTTTGAGTCTGTATAAAAGAACATATCTTTTTGTTTATGATCCAGCCATTTTTTTCAAGCTCTATATCTCCCAAATTTGGAGGGAAGAATCGTTTCTGCCTCTTTAATTTCTTTTCTGATTGTCAAATATTAAAATAGAATTAAAGCCCAAGATACTTTTTGGAAAAAATATTTCAAAAGTATATTCTAAAAATTTAAAATGCACCTGAAGATTAAGCTACAGAGCTGTTATATATGTGCAGAGGGCTTAGATCAGTCCTAGGAATCCTTTCTTGCTGGCAGCTCAGTCTCTGAGGTCCTATGAGCCCAGGTTAGTTATGTAGGTTTCCATGTGGTATCCTTGATCCCTCTGTCTCCTACAATCATTTCTCCCCCTCTTCCTTCATATTCCTTCCCCATATTTTGTCTAATGTCTGGCTGTGGGCCTTTGCTTCTGCTTTCCTCATCTAGGTGAAGCCTCTCTAATGATGGTCATGCTAGACTCCTGTCTGTAAGCATAGCAAAATATCATTGAGTGTCAGGTGCGGGCTCCCTCTTAGGGCAAGGGCCTAAGGATGGATCAGTCATTGGTTGTCTATTACCTCAATTTCTGCTCCTAACCGTGGGAGCAGGTTGCTGTCTCTGACTGTTGCATTACTTTGAGACCCTTTTCCCTGCATGACTACCTCATCTAGCCCCAGTAGGATGCACCTAGTCTTACTGCAACTTGACATGCAACTTTACATAACATGGTCTATGAATCATGACAGATTGAATAATCACACCATATAATAAAATCCATCACTTAACCATAACTACATAAGCATATATTTCCCAGCTTTGTCTAAAACAATTAAAATTGTAAAACTTGTTTAGCTTCTTATGCATTCTGTGGGCTTGGTTATTTTTATTTTTGTCTGAAAACCTTAGACTCCCATGTCAGAATTTCTTGACTCTTTTGGCCATCTGAACATAAACAGGATGTGCTGCAAAATATACCCAGAATGTATTGTACTAAATGTCTGTTTATACTTCTCATATCTGAAAATGAGTCCCATTTTGGATGACTACCAATGGCTACTGCAACCTCCTTTGATTTTGATAATAGAGAAGATAACGTTAAAGGGCACAATGAGCACTTCAAATGGAAGTATCAGATTATATCAGCAACAGAATCACAGGATATTGTGGAAAGGTCAGTGTTGTATGCTGTTATCATTGCAAGTCACGCTGCCTTTACCTTTTGATGAGGATATTACATATCTTATTTGAACCATGGTTATAGAACTTTACATAACATGGTCTATGAATCATGACAGATTGAATAATCACACCATATAATAAAATCCATCACTTAACCATAACTACATCTCCAATATGTAAGGTCACAAGATAACTGACCATAGATATGGATTTGATTATGTAAATTAAAATTCCTTTGAGATTTATATCATTTTGTATGCTATCAATGCATAGCCAATTAAATGCACTTGCCCTGTGCTGACAAGAATTACATCACTTAGAGTGACAGGCAGTGTGTCTTATCTTATTCATGTCTCTGTCTCTGAAGTAGTATTCATATTGAGCTCTGATTTTGGTATCATAACTTGAAGAATGATATTAGGGCTTGACTGCTTTTCCCCTTGTAATCAGCGAACACTATATAAAATGTCTTTAAGGTATTAAGATATTAGAGAGAACTAATAATATCCCCCATCATGTTCCTGCCTGCTTTGCTTTAAATGTAAGAATCTCCGTCTTATCTAATAATCACTGGAAACAAGAAAACAGGTCAAGCTTTTGCCACCAGTTCAGCTTTCTGAATTGAAATCTTCAGCACTAACCTATACTCTGTACCACTTTTCATGATAGTGAAATCAAGCATTTTCTGATGCTAATAAGCAAAGGAGAGTCTACCATCCTTTTTGAATATTTTTTGAAAGAAAGTCTTAAATTTTACACCTAATAAGTATTGTTTCTTTTATTATGGAATAAATAGAAAATAATAAGAATACTTTAAACTTATTTGCAGCTAGTCTCAGTAACAATAAAAATGCTCTGGATGTTTCCTGTGTGTCAATAATTAATATGGTTTTTAATGTAAATTACATTTTCTACTCTTATTTCCTGTACTGTTAAAAACAGATGAGGAAGGTCTACCTGTCCACACATACTGAATGTATATAAACAATGTGATGTCATTTTTAAAATGTAAAATCACTATGATTAATAATTTAATTTTTTCTAGGCAGTATGTGCATGTTATTTTTTAAAATTTTTTATTGGTTATTTTTTTACATTTCAAATGTTATCTCCCTTCCCAGCTTCCCCTCAGTAAATCCCCTATCCTACCCACCCTGCCCTTCTTCTATGAGAGTGATACCCACCCACCCAACCACTCCATTCTCACCACCCTAGCATTGCCCTAAACTAGGGCATTGAGCCTCCAAAGGACCAAGGGCCTCCCTTCCCATTGATGCCAGATAAGGCAATCCTCTACTACATATGTAGCCAGGGGAACCATGGGTCCCTCCATATGTATTCTTTGGTTGGTGGTTTAGTCCCTGGGAGCTCTGGGGGGTCTGATTGGTTGATATTGTTGTTCTTTCTATGGGGTTGCAAACCCCTTCAGCTCCTCCAGTCCTTCCCCTAACTCTCCCATTGGGGTCCCCGTGATCAGTGCAATGGTTGGCTACAAGCAGCTGCTTCTGTTTCAGTCAGGTTCTGGCAGAGTCTCTCAGGAAACACTGATATCAGGTTCCTGACAGCAAGCACTTCTTGGCATCAGCAATAGTGACTGGGTTTGCTGGCTGCATATGGGATGAATCCCCAGGTGGGGCAGTCTCAGGATGACCTTTCCTTCAGACTTTTCTCTACAGGTTGTCTCTGTATTTCCTTTAGACAGGAGCAATTCTGGGTTAAAATTTTTGAGAAGGGTGGGTGGCCCCACCTCAAATGGCAGTTGTGCCTAACCCGTGGATATGGTCTTTACAGGTTCTCTCTCCCCTTTGGGGGGGGGGTATTTCAGCTAATGTCATCCCTGGTGGTTCCTGGGAGCTTCTTGCTTTCCTGGAATCTGGGACTTTCTGTTGGCTACTCCTGTTTCCTATCCCTTATTGCTGCACACCTCTGTTCAATTTCCTGACCCTTTATCCATCTCCCATGTCTCCTCCCAAACCTGATCCTGCCCCCATCTTTTCCTCTCCCCCTTCTCTCTTCCTCCCAAGTTCCTCCCACCCTCTACCTCCTGTGATTATTTTGTTCCCCATTACAAGTAGTGAAGCATTCATCCTATGGTCTTCCCTCTTCTTGAAATTTATATGGTCTGTAAGTTGTATCATGGGTATTCTGAGCTTTTTTCATAATATCCACTTATCAGTGAGTACATACCTTGTGTGTTCTTTTGTAACTGAATTTTCTCAGGATGATATTTTATAGTTCTAGATACACTGATTCTATTAAAAGAGAAATTAGGTAAGAGCCTGGAATACATCAGCACAGCAGAAATTTTCCTGAACCAATGGCCCAGTCTCTAAGATCAACTATAGATAAATGGTATCTCAAAAAATTGAAAAGCTTCTGTAAGGCAAAGGACACTGTCATCAGGACAAAATGGCAGCATACAGATTGGGAAAAGATATTTACCAATCCTATATTTGATAGAAGGCTAATATCCATTGTATACAAAGAACTCAAAAAGTTAGATTCCAGAGAACCAAATGATCCTATTAAACATGGGGCACAGAGCTAAAAAACTAATTCTCAACTGAGGAATATCAAATGGCTGATACACAACTAAAGAAGTGTTCACCATCGTTAGTTATCAGGGAAACACAAATCAAAACAACCCTGAGATTCTACTTCACACCAGTCAAAATAGTTAAAATCAAAACTCAGGTGATAGCCAAAGCTGGCAAGGATGTAGAGAAAGAGGAACACTCCTCCACTTCTAATGGGATTTCAAACTGATACAACTACTCTGGAAATCAGTCTGAACGGTTCCTCAGAAAATTGGACATAGTACTACCTGAGGACCCAGCTATAACACTCCTGGGCATATACCCAGAAGATGCTCCAACATATAACAAGGACACATGCTCCATTATATTCATAGCAGCCTTGTTTATAAAAGCCAGAAGCTGGAAAGAACCCAGATATCCCTCAACAGAAGAATGGATACAGAAAATGTACATTTATACAATGGAGTACTACTCAGCTATTAAAAACAATGACTTCATGAAATTTGCAGGCAAATGGATAGAAGTAGAAAAATTTAATTTGTAAATTAAAGGCATTTCTTTATATGTTCCTTGTCTTATAAATTAGTAAAGACATATCCATTAGGCAATTTGAATATCTATTTAGTATCTGACTGAATCTCACTTGCTGTCCTGAGATAAAAGATTATTATTATACTAATAGCTAACTGGGATGTCTCTTTGCTTGCATTAGTCTTTTAGACAACTCCATAAATGCTTTGAGAAAAGGTTGTAAGACTGATGATGATTGTCCTGGTTGGTGAAAGGTTCTGGGCCTGTTTGGAACACTTTATGCCATATTTTTTTTTTTTGTTACAAGTTCTAATGAACCATTTCTATCTTATTCTGAAGGTATATAGTTCATTTCGTGGGGAGATGACTATGAGTGGGTCCATATCTGGGATTGTTTCAAAATATAAGCATTACTAACAATGATTGGCACTTAGAAGCAAGACTACAATTGCCTCAATTGCACTTTCTAGACTAAATAAGCAAGGTGCTTAGGTTTCAAGAATTAGCCAGAAGAGGTTCTTCTTCACCCATTCACCTAGTTTTGCAGTATAAGGTAGAAAGTCTTAATTGAGTGGTCTTGTCTTGCCTACATTTAGTAATAATAGTTGAGAGGCTCAACCTCAAGAAAGACAAAAAAAAAAAAAAAAAAAAAAAGACACGGTAGTTGGAGAAACATTAAAGCCTTGAATCCACAATAGCAGTCATGTGATTAGATTCAAATACCTGATGTCACTCTATCTAAAATGCCCAGCTTATGTAAGGCATTGTTATTCTGCCTGGGTGTAATCTACTGGTAGCTGCTACTGCACAGCTGAAGAGCTGTTGCTTGCCCAGATCTTCCTCAAGGTAAATGGTCAAACATGAGTTTCCCCAAATGTCTCAGGTGTGCTGTTCCTTAATAGTCTACTATGTTTTCTAGCTTTTATTTTATTGCATGTTGGTCCTATCCTTGTTTTACTCCATTGGCCCCTTATAAAAACCTGCCAGTACCAAGAGTTGGACCTCAGGGCAATGGACTTCAGTTTAACTCCAGTTCTATTCCTCCCAGCCTAGTGCTTTCCTCAGTCATATGGTCAAGTTTCCAAGGCAATCAAGCACAATAATAAAAGCCTCAAATGTTATAAGAGTCCCTCTGATTGTGCCTCTACACCTGACCAAGAACCCAAAGGAAAACTTGTCTTCCATGACATTGAGATATTTGAGAAACAGCCTATGCTACTGAGGGGAATGTTACCAACTATGGCATGCATAGATAATATATTTGTACACATACACATAAATACATGTATTGTAAGAAAGCCTGTGAAATAGTTTTATTATAGTCTTTTCAGGTGCCCTTAATATTACTTATCTGTATTCCCTCCTTCTTCCTCTGAATTAACCTCCTTTCTAATCCTCACTTGAGACCTCCCATCTTTCCTCTTTAATGCACTTTAGTCCCATTATGTCATTTGGAACAGCTGGCTCTGGATTCCTCTCACTATTACCTTTGTGCTTTCCCTGCTTTTTCAGTTACTTCAGGTTTTATCATAAATTTAAATTTGGGAAGCAAGGATCTACAAATAATAGAAAAATATGTTTTTTTCACTCTGGGTCTAAGTTATTACAATACCTAAGAAATCAGGTTAGATGCCCATCAACTGATGAATCAATAATGAAGATATAGTGCATGGACACAATCAAATTCTATTCACCCATAAAGAAAAATGAAATTTGCAGATGTGGCTGGATAAAAATTCAGGTGACAGCAGATGCTGGCAAGGATGTGGAGGAAGAGGAACACTTCTCCATTGGTGGTAGGATTGCAAGCTTGTACAACCACTCTGGAAATCAGTCTGGTGGTTCCTCACAAAACTGGGCATAGTACTACTGGTAGATCCAGCAATACCTCTCCTGGGTATATACCCAGAAAATGTTCCAACTGGTAATAAGAACACATGCACCACTATGTTCATAGCAGCCCTATTTATAACAGCCAGAAGCTAGAAAGAACCCAGATGTCCCTCAACAGAGGAATGGATACAGAAAATGTGTTACATTTACACAATGGAGTACTACTCAGCTATTAAAAATGAATTTATGAAATCTTGGGCAAATGGATGTATCTGGAGGATATCATCCTGAGTGAGGTAACCCAAAAGAAGTCACAAAAGAAGTCACTTGATATGTACTCACTGATAAGTGGATATTAGCCCAGAAACCTAGAATACCCAAGATATAATTTCCAAAACACAAGAAAATCAAGAAGACCAATGAGTGGATACTTCATTCTTCCCTAGAATAAGGAATAAAATACCCATGGAAGGAGTTACAGAGACAAAGTCTGGAGCTAAGACAAAAGGATGGACCATCCAGAGACTGCCCCACCCGGGGTCCATCCCATAATCAGCCACAAATCACAGACACTATTGCATATGCCAGCAAGATTTTGCTGAAAAGACCCTGATATAGCTGTCTCCTGTGAGGCTATGCCAGTGCCTGGCAAATACAGAAGTGGATGCTCACAGTCATCTATAGGATGGAATACAGGGCCCTCAATGGAGGAGCTAGAGAAAGTACCCAAGGAGCTGTAGGGGTCTGCAACCCTATAGGTGGAATGTAGGAAGCCGCCCTCACATTTGCCATTATAAGATGGCGCTGACAGCTGTGTTCTAAGTAGTAAACATAATCTGCACACGTGCAGGGGCAGTTTTCCCGCCATGTGTTCTGCCTTTCTCGTGATGACAACTGGGCCGATGGGCTGCAGCCAATCAGGGAGTAATACATCCTAGGCGGAGGATAATTCTCCTTAAAAGGGACGGGGTTTTGCCATTCTTTTTCTCTCTCTTGCTCTGGCTCCTGCTCTCTTGCACTCTTGCGCTCTGGCTCCTAAAGATGTAAGCAATAGAGCTCTTGCTCTCTGGCTCCTGAAGATGTAAGCAATAAAGCTTTTGCCGCAGAAGATTCCGGTTTGCTGCGTCTTTCCTGGCCGGTCGCGTGAACGCGGGTAAGAGTGGAACAACAATATGAACTAATCAATACAGCCAGAGCTCATGTCTCTAGCTGCATATGTATCAGAAGATGGCCTAGTTGGCCATCATTGGGAAGAGAGGCGCCTTGGTCTAGTAAACTTTATATGCACCTGTACAGGGGAACACCAGGGCCAAGAAGTGAGAGCAAGTGGGTAGGGGAGCAGGGCAGGGGGAGGGTATAGGGGACTTTTGGGATAGCATTTAAAATGTAAATGAAGAAAATATCTAATAAAAAATGAAAACAACAACAACAAAAATACTCTGGTACTTTGAAAAACCCACTTTATTATTTTTTTTAAGATTTATTTATTTTATGTATATGAGTACATAGGTGCTGTCTTCAGACACATCAGAAGAAGGCATCGGATCCCATTACAGATGGTTGTGAGCAACCATGTGGTTGCTGGGAATTCAACTCAGGACCTCTGGAAGAGCAGCCAGTGCTCTTAACCTCTGAGCCATCTCTCCAGCCCCCCCCCCCAAAAAAAACCCCACATTTTATTACTAAGGAGATGGTTCAGAGATTAAGTGCATGTCCTGCTCATATAGAGAACTCAAGTTTAGTTCCATGTTGGACAGCTTATTTTCTCTGGCAACTACAAGTTAAAGGTTTCCAACTCTCTTAAGGTCTCTGAGAATACCTGCATACATATGATATTGATGCACCCACATGAATAAAAAATAGATTAAAAACAAAATGCTTTGTTTCTATTAAACTAGGCCATTTAGTCAAACTGCTCCTTTCTATCTTCTACATTGGAGGGAAGTCATATTATACAAAAGTAGATGTGCCATAGCCCATTCAGTTTCAATTTATTTTTATTTCGCATGGTGTTAGACAATGAATAAATACTGCTGTACTTCTTCAGTCCAATGTTCCTATTTTCTGATGCTCTTCAATAAACCTCAAAAGCGCCATTGTCCTGTGACAGACTGTGAGGGACAGGTGTCCAAGTATAAATCCTAAGGGCCTTTAAATATGGTACTTTATATGACTGAAGCAATATTGTGAATGTGAATGAGTCATAGAATTTATTTATATTACCGTAGATAAAGCAGGTAGATCGGTGTAATTCAAGGTTTCTTAAAAGGTAGGGAAAAGGTCTGAGATGAATTTTAAAATGCAGTATTGTTTTCCTTAAAAATGGAGGAAAGACCTGTAAGCCCAAAAATCCAGATAGTCCCAAAGCTTGACAAGCAATGATTTAGGATTCTCCCCCACATCCATCAGAAGCATGCTGATATAACCTTGATATTTTAAATCAATATATGGTAGTGTGTAGTATATACTCAGTAAATATTTTAATTGATAATCAAATTGACATGGTAGATTACTATTTTACAGGAATTATTACATTTTATTGTTAAAGAAAAATTAGCTTATGTACCTTCCTTTCATATTTGTTTACCTCTAGAATTTTAAGTAAGTGTATTTGTGCAATTTTGTGGGAACTTATAGTATCAATCAAGAAGTAACAAGTACATGGATGCCATTGGAAGCATGCATTACTTGTCTCAAAACCTTCAGTTTTTTTTCTATCTATATTAAACGTTAAAATCTTGTTGCACTTCTTTCATGTCTTGTGTGAACATGGACATTATTTCCTTTCTATGTTCTATTCCTTTACCATTCTACTGGATTATGACTTTTCCTTCATTTTAACATGGTCATCAGTTATCACATTGGAGTAGAGGTAACCTTTGTTAGGTGGTGAAATAAGTAAAACAACAACAACAATAACAACAAATGGTAATTAGGTCTATGGGAATGTTACTGTGGCTAATGACAACCCCTAGCAGAAGGAAAAAGATAGGAGAATACAGTAAGGTCACCTAGGATCCCAGTCCTTCCTCTTGTTTTCCCCCACTCTAGATTATTTCATGATCTTGGAAGATGTTAGAATGCTTACAAAATGGAAGGTTAGTTGAAAATGAGGAAACTGTGGTCACTCCTGATTTCCTGAGATTTTTGTTGTGATATAGCTGATTGGGGCCATGCAGGTTTCCATAAATAAATCCTCATGCATGTGGTTTTGTTTTGTTTTGTTTGCCACTGAGCTACACTTGGGAGGAATTTCTTGTTTTGGTCCACCATTGAAGCCCTATCTGGAGTAAAATAGATGTCTTCATGTTTCCTTAAAAAATGTCACATAAGAAATCTTGTCCTCTTAATCCCTTGTATGCAGGCCACCTTTTCTTTCCATGTTCTATGACACATTAGAACATGTGTTAGTCATGTGCTAATTCTGTGTATACCTCTTTCTAGACTGATATTGCTGCCATAACTTGTTGCAGTAAACCTCCAATCCAAATATGGCCTGGCAATGAAAGCACAACTCAATTAATATGAATAAGTACTGTGTGCCTAGATTGGGTAGATCTACCGCTACACTACCATCTTCTACATCTGAGACCCCTTAGAACTTGAGGTTTCTCCTGGCCATGTGCTTCTGCTCTGCTTTTCTTCTTACTCCTCCTCTTCTGTGTCCTCTCACTCTTCCACTTTCTCCTTCAGTCTCTCTCTCTCTTTATCCAGATCCACCTCCCCTTTATCTGCCCAATCATCAGCTCTCCTTTATTTTACAAATTAAGGTGGGAAGCAGGTTTTCAAGCAATCACCTGAGTGCTGACTCATTCCTTGTTCGAAACCCCTCACAGGAGAATGGAATTAACACCAAATATAATTAACCCCAGAGCTATCCACAAAACTAACTTATAGAGTTCATATCTGCAATAATTTCTAATTGTAGTATTTTTTAAAAAGTCATTCTTTCAAAACAATATTTAAAACTACCATGTAGTTTCCTTCCTTAAAATGCCATAATGTTCTTTGCTTTGCTTTTCTTAATAAAATGTATTATATTCTAGCATTATGCTAACATTTGATTTTTAATATAAACAGTCAGTTTCTGGAAAGTTTAATACAGAGGTTCATGTCTATTTGATTTAATGCAGTGTTCTTATGCTTGCCACATAGTGTAGTTACTCAGTAAGTATTTCAATTAAGAAAATAGCTGGCACAATAGATTAAAGTTTCAGAGGAATGATTATATTTATATTTTATTCTTTAAGAAAAAATGACTCATATCTCAATGGAGATATTGGAAACAATATACTCTTATTAGCATAAATCAGCTTATCAGTAATAATGAAATTTGATATTTTACATATTTAAAAGTCCCATCTTACTTTAAATCTTTGATCCCCATAGTAGGCCTGTGAGGTAGGTATTATATTTATCTTCATCTTACTGATTAGGGAGTTGAATTTATAATAGAATGAACTTCCCAGTATATAACAGAACATTTTGAATCCTGAATCAGGTTGACTTGTCCAGTAGCCCCTATCCTTAACCCAATGTTTCCCAGTGTATAATATTATTGTGAACGCTATTATGACTTTACTTGATTCTGGGTAGCCAGAAAAATATTGTTTTCTAGGAAATTCTGTATGGTTGTGTATTACTTCCTATATTGTGAAGGATTTCATAGTGCAATAGAAATGATAAAATAAATACATACTAAAAAGGAATCTATCAGATTGATTTCCATGATAAGTCTGGAGTAGTGTGGCAATGCATGCCATACCAAAGATATTTGGAATATGGTAATTGCTCTGTGCACAAGGATGCAGCAATAATTCATGACTGTTGGCAAAGGTCTGGAAGATATTCCAGTCTACACTGGGAGCCTGAATAAGCTATCCATGTTGGAATAAGTAGCTGTAGCTGTTATGTAGACAAAGTTGCTCATGAGAGTGATAGCCATGTGTGCATCAATGTAAAACACCTTCATTCTTCCATATCAAATTATTGGGGCTGGTATCAAAATGTACTCTCAACATTTAACGAGGGTCTTCTCACATCAATAGAAGCAATCAAGGCAACCCTCCACAGACATGCCCATAGGCTTCCCACTGTAATTCCAGGTTGTTTCAAGATGACAAATCTAACCATCACACCATTATCACAGATTGACCATGTGTCTTCTAGAAGGACTTACAATTCTTATCTCATAAAATTCTTTCAAACAAATACATATTATCAAGCACCATTTTATAGAAATTTGATATTATAAAATGATGGTGAGATTATGGAGACACTAGAACTCTGAAATGTCAATAATTGGGTATGTAAGTACTTCAGTCATTTTAAAAAAGCAGATAAATATATTTCTATGATAGTGAATAAACCTTACTAATATGATATTCAATATTTAGTCAGTATTTACCTACAAGAGTTAAATATGATTTTTTTATAGAGACAGAAACTCAAATATCCCTCAGTTAGTGAAGAGATAAGTGCATTGTCAAACATTTATATGAAGGAATACTAGACAGCCAAAAAAGCTACTTATACATCTTCCAACATGGATTAATCTCAAATGTTTCTGCTATAGAAGCAGAAGTACCTCAGTATATAATACATGAAGTTCCAAGTACATCATTATGCAATACGTGAAACCACAAGGAAGTGATGAAACCTTCCTGAGGTAAAACCTTGAGAGAAGTCTTTATGTCGCTGGGACTGTGTCCTTAAGAAAAATACATAACTCTGGTACTTTCTTTTTTGCTCTTATTGGGGCCATAAGGGGATTTACTACTTGTTGTCATGTCTCTTTCAGGTTAAGCTGCTTTAGGTCTGAAGCAAGAGGGTTAAATCAGGGACTAAGATTTCTACATTTGTGATCCCAAAGAAACCTTCACTTTTTATATTATCATTATTTAAGATTTTTTAGTAATATATAGCTGACTAACACAATATATTTACAATATACATTTAAATATAGACATCATTTTATAAAAGTTCATACTATGATGATAAGAGTTAGACCTAGGCACTTAGGGGAGCCATCTTGGTTCCTGGATCCCTCCTTGACTAGTCTGCACAGGTGAAAGTGTGGACTACATAAGCTAACAGCTTCTGGGACAGGTAGAAGCTATACAGCTTCTGAGGCAAACTCCGTTTCAGGCTCCAGACATCCGGGCACCTACCCTGCCAGAAGAGAGGTGTCTACCCTGCCTGGGAGGGCTTTGCTGGAGCATCTGGGGGAGCCATCTCTGGTAAGGGATCTCTCAGAGACTGGTCTGTGTAATTGATAGTGCTGACTACAGAAGATACACAGTTTCTGAGACAGGCCAATGTGACACAGCTTTTGGGACAGGCCCTGTTTCAGGCCTTCATCTTCTGCCAGGATGCAGGTCCGAATGCCAGATATCTGTGCACCTTCCCTGCAAGAGAAGAGCTTGCCTGCAGAGAGTACTCTGACCACTGAAACTCAGGAGAGAGCTAGTCTCCAAGGTCTGATGATAGAGGCTAAAAGAACCACTGGAGGAACAAGTTCTAACCAGAGACAACTATAACAACTAATTCCAGAGATTACCAGATGGCAAAAGGCAAACATAAGGATCTTACTAAGAGAAACCAAGACCACTCACCATAACTACAACCCAGCACTCCCACCTCAGCCAGTCCTGGATACCCCAACATACCCGAAAAGCTTGACCTGGATTTAAAAGCATATCTCATGATGATGGTAGAGGATATCAAGAAGGACCTTAATAACTCATTTAAAGAAATACAGGACAACAGTGCTAAAGAGTTACAAGTTCTTAATGAAAAACAGGAAAACATAACCAAACAGGTAGAAGTCCTTAAAGAAAAACAGGAAACACACCAAACAGGTGATGGAATTGAATAAAACCATACAAGACCGAAAAAGGGAAGTAGACACAATAAAGAAAATCGAAAGTGAGACAACCCTGGTGATAGAAACCCTAGGGAAAAAACCATAGATGCGAGCATCAGCAACAGAATACAAGAGATGGAAGAGAAAATCTCAGGTGCAGAAGATTCCATAGAGAACATCAGCACAACAATCAAAGAAAATGCAAAAGGCAAAAAGATCCTAACTCAAAACATCCAGGAAATCCAGGACACAATGAGAAGACCAAACCTACAGATAATAGGAGTAGATGAGAATGAAGATTTTCAACTTAAAGGGCCAGCAAATATCTTCAACAAAGTTATGGAAGAAAACTTTCCAAACCTAAATAAAGAGATGCCCATGAACATACAAGAAACCTACAGAACTCCAAAGAGACTGGAACAGAAAAGAAATTCCTCTTGACATGTAATAATCAGAACAGCAAATGCACTGAATAAAGATAGAATATTAAAAGCAGTAAGCAAAAAATGTCAAGTAACATATAAAGGCAGGGCTATTAGAATTACACCAGACTTTTCACCAGAGACTATGAAAACCAGAAGATCCTGGACAGATGTTATACAGACACTTAGAAAACACAAATGCTAGCCCAGGCTACTATACCCAACAAAACTCTCAATTACCATAGATGGAGAAACCAAAGTATTCATGACAAAACCAAATTCACACAATATCTTTCCACAAATCCAGCCCTTCAAAGAATAATAACAGAACAAAAAACTATAGAAGGTCAGAAACTACGCCCTAAAAAAAGCAAGAAAGTAATCCTTCAACAAACCTAAAAGAAGACAGCTATAGGAACAGAATGCCAACTCTAACAACACAAATAATAGGAAACAAGAATTACTTTTCCTTAATATCTTTTAATATCAATGGACTCAATTCCCCAATTTAAAAAAAAAAAAAAAAACATAGGCTAACAGACTGGCTACACAAACAGAACCCAATTTTTTGCTGCTTACAGGAAACCCATCTCAGGGAAAAAGACAGACACTACCTCACAATGAAAGGATGGAAAACAATTTTCCAAGCAAATGGTTTGAAGAAACAAGCTGGAATAGCCATTCTTATATCGAATAAAATCGAATTCCAACCCAATGTTATCAGAAAAGACAAGGAGAGGCACTTCATACTGATCAAAGATAAAATCTTCCAAGAGGAACTCTCAATTCTGACTATCTATGCTCCAAATGCAAGGGCAGCCACATTCATTAAAGAAACTTTAGTAAAGCTCAAAGCACACATTGCACCTCACAAAATAATAGTGGGAGACTTAAATACCCCACTCTCATAAATGAACATATCTTGAAACCAGAAACGAAACAGAGAAAAAGTGAAACTAACAGAAGTTATGAAACAAATGGATTTAACAGATATCTACAGAACATTTTATCCTAAAACAAAAGGATGCATCTTCTTCTCAGCAGCTCATGGTACCTTCTCCAAAATTGACCATATAATTGGTCACAAAACAGGTCTCAACAGATACAAAAAATACTCACATTGTCCCATGCATCCTATCAGATCACCATGGACTAAGGCTGATCTTCAATAACAACATAAATAGTAGAAAGCAAATATTCACGTGGAAACTGAACAACATTCTCATCAATGATACCTTGGACAAGGAAGGAATAAAGAAAGAATTTAAATACTTTTTAGAGTTTAATGAAAATGAAGCCACAACATACCCAAAATTATGGGACACAAAGAAAGCATTTCTAAGAGGGAAACTCATAGCTCTGAGTGCCTCCAAAAAGAAACTAGAGAGAATACACACTAGCAGCTTGACAACACACCTAAAAGCTCTGGAACTAAAGGAAGCAAATTCACCCAAGAGGAGTAGACAGCAGGAAATAATCAAACTCAGGGGCAAAAACAAGCAAGTGGAAACAAGAAGAACTATTCAAAGAATCAGCCAAATGAGGAGCTGGTTCTTTGAGAAAATCAACAAGATAGATAAACCCTTAGCCAGACACACTAGAGGACACAGGGCAACAACCTAATTAACAAAATCAGAAATGAAAAGGGAGACATAACACAGATCCTAAAGAAATACAAAACAACATCATATTCTTTTACAAAAGGCTATACTCAACAAAATTGGAAAATCTGGATTAAATGGACAAATTTCTTGACAGATACCAGGTACCAAAGTTAAATCAGGATCAGGTTAATGATCTAAACAGTCCTATATCCCCTAAAGATATAGAAGCAGTCATTAATAGTCTCCCAACCAAAAAAAGCCCAGGTCCAGATGTGTTTAATGCAGAGTTCTATCAGACCTTCAAAGAAGATCTAATTCTAGTTCTGCACAAACCATTCCCCAAAATAGAAGCAGAAGGTACTCTACCCAATTCATTCTATGAAGCCACAAATACTCTGATACCTAAAACACAGAAATGCCCAACAAAGATAGAGAACTTCAGACCAATTTCCCTTATGAATATCGATGCAAAAATACTCAATAAAATTCTTGCTAACCGAATCCAAGAACACATCAAAACAATCATCCATCCTGACCGAGTAGGTTTCATTCCAGGAATGCAGGGATGGTTTAATATATGATAATCTATCAACTAAATCCATTATATAAACAAACTCAAAGAAAGAAACCACATGATCATCTCCTTAGACGCAGAGAAAGCATTTGCCAAAATCCAACACCCATTCATGATAAAAGTCTTGGAAAGATCAGGAATTCAAGACCCATACCTAAACCTGATAAAAGCAACCTACAGCAAACCAGTAGCCAACATCAAAGTAAATGGTGAGAAGCTGGAAGCAATCCCACTAAAATCAGGGACTAGACAAGACTGCCCATTTTCTCCCTATCTATTCAACATAGTACTTGAAGTCCTAGCCACAGCAATTCGACAACAAAAGGAGATCAAGGGAATACAAATTGGAAAGGAAGAAGTCAAAATATCACTTTTTGCAGATGATATGATAGTATATATAAGTGACCCTAAAAATTCCACCAGAGAACACCTAAACTTGATAAACAGCCTCAGTGAAGTAGCTGGATATAAAATTAACTCAAACAAGTCAATGGCCTTTCTCTACACAAACGATAAACAGGCTGAGAAAGAAATTAGGGAAACAACACCCTTCTCAATTGTCACAAATAATATAAAATACCTTGGCATGACTCCAACTAAGGAAGTGAAAGAACTGTATGATAAGAACTTCAAGTCTCTGAAGAAAGAAATTAAAGAAGATCTCAGAGGACTTAAATATCTCCCATGCTAATGTATTGGCAAGATCAATATAGTAAAAATGGCTATCTTGCCAAAAGCAATCTACAGATTCAATGCAATCCCATCAAAATTCCAACTCTATTCTTCAACGAATTAGAAAGGGCAATTTGCAATTTCATCTTGAATAACAATAAACCTAGGATAGCAAAAACTCTTCTCAATGATAAAAGAACTTCTGGTGAAATCACCATGCCTGACTTAAAACTGTACTACCGAGAAATTGTGATAAAAACTGCATGGTACTGGTATAGCAACACACAAGTAGACCAATGGAATAGAATTGAAGGCCCAGATAGGAACCCACACACCTATGGTCACTTGATTGTTGACAAGGGAGCTAAAACCATCCAGTGGAAAAAAGACAGCATTTTCAACAATTGGTGCTGGCACAACTGGTGGTTATCATGTAGAAGAATGTGAATCGATCCATTCCTATCTCCTTGTACTAAGGTCAAATCTAAGTGGATCAAGGAACTCCACATAAAACCAGAGACAGTGAAACTTATAGAAGTGAAAGTGGGGAAAGCCTGGAAGATATGGGCACAGGGGAAAAATTCCTGAATAGAACAGCAATGGCTTGTGCTGTAAGATCGAGAATTGACAAATGGGACCTTATAAAATTGCAAAGCTTCTCTAAGGCAAAAGACACCGTTAATAAGACAAAAAGACGATCAACAGATTGGGAAAGGATCTTTACCTATCCTAAATCAGATAGGGGACTAATATGCAATATATATAAAGAACTCAAGAAGGTGGACTCCAGAAAATCAAATAACCCCATTAAAAAATGGGGCTCAGAGCTAAACAAAGAATTCTCACCTGAGGAATACCGAATGGCTGAGAAGCACCTGAAAAAATGTTCAGCATCCTTAATCATCAGGGAAATGCAAATCAAAACAACCCTGAGATTCCACCTCACACCAGTCAGAATGGCTAAGGTAAAAAATTCAGATGACAGCAGATACAGGCGAGGATGTGGAGAATGGAACACTTCTCTCTTGGTGGGATTGCAGGCTTGTACAACCACTCTGGAAATCAGTCTGGCGGTTCCTCAGAAAACTGGACATAGTACTACTGGAGGATCCAGCAATACCTCTCCTGGGCATATATACAGAAGGTATTCCAACTGGTATGACAGATACATTCTCCACTGTATTTATAGCAGATTTATTTATAATAGTCAGAAGCTGGAAAGAACCCAGATGCCCCTCAACAGAGGAATGGATACAAAAAATGTGGTATATTTACACAAAGGAGTTCTACTCAGCTATTAAAAAGAATGAATTTATGAAATCCCTAGGCAAATGGATGGACCTGTAGGGCATCATGCAGAGTGAGATAACCCAATCACAAAAGAACTCACATGATATGTACTCACTGATAAGTGGATATTAGCCCAGAAAGTTAGAATACCCAAGATACAATTTCCAAAACACATGAAACTCAAGAAGAATGAAGACCAAAGTGTGGACACTTTGCCCCTTCTTAGAATTAGGAACAAAACACCCATGGAAGGAGTTACAGAGACAAATTTTGGAGCTGAGATGAAAGGATGGACCATCTAGAGACTGCCATACCTGGAGATCCATCCCATAATCAGCCTCCAAACACTGACACTATTGCATACACTAGCAAGATTATGCCGAAAGGACCCTGATATAGCTGTCTCTTCTGAGGCTATGCTGGGGCCTAGCAAACACAGAAGTAGATGCTCACAGTCAGCTATTGGATGGATCACAGGGCCCCCAGTGGAGGAGCTAGAGAAAGTACCCAAGGACCTAAAGGGGTCTGCAACCCTATAGGTGGAACAACAATATCAACTACCCAGTATCCCCAGAGCTTGTGTCTCTAGCTGCATATGTATCAGAAGATGGCCTAATCAGCCATCAATGGAAGGAGAGGCCCATTGGTCTTGCAAACTTTATATGCCTCAGAACAGGGGAATGCCAGAGCCAAGAAATGGGACTGAGTGGGTAGGGGAGTGGGTGAAGGAGGGTATGGGGGACTTTTGGGGTAGCATTGGAAATGTAAGTGAAGAAAATACCTAATAAATAAAAAAATCAAAACAGAAAAAAATATATATATATAAATAAAATAAAATAAAAATATATCTAATGTTAAAAAAAAGAGGTAGACCTAGTAGCCACTTTCCAGCATAATTTCTAACTATATTCTAAATAGTACGATTTACATTATTATTTACATTGTAAATATTATACCTACTCATATAAAAAAGCCTTTCTTTACAGCAAATTGAGTCTATCATGAAAAACCACAACTAGGGCAAAATGCAGTAACTGACAGACGATGATGAGGAGCCCAGCCAGAAGAGAAACATTCATGGTGCAGATCCTGCATTGATGACTCTGATATAATATCAAGGAAGAGTGGAAATATTATAAGAGACAGAATACCAGAAAATGTGAGGTCAAACTGTTTCTCCTAAAATGGGTAAACCAACAGTACTGGAAACATGTAGAAAGGGAAAAAAAATTACAGAGTCCCACCACTAGACAAAAGAACACAACAAGAAACTAACAATTTCCCAGAGAAGGAGAGATAGCCCCTTCCTCTCCCAGGGATGAGCCTCCTCGTTCAGTTTCCAATGCATAGTGATTAGCCCTGAAATCATACAAACTCAACAATAAAACCTGAGTCAGTAAGTTGTATTTTTATATATTTGTGCATACACACATCCATGTATATAACAATAACACTTAAAATTAAAAGACTGTAAACTTAAGAGTAGGGGGAGATGTGAGAGAAATTGCAAGATGGCTGGATGGGAGGTGCTGGAGGGATAACAGGGAGGTGGGGAAAGTGACATAATCTATTGAAATTAAAACCATGCTAAAGGAAAAATAAATAATAAGACAGTTTAATGATTTTTATTATAAATCATTTACAGACAATGAAAACTCGGGTTATCAAAGTTAAATAATTTGGACACATTAAAAATAAAAGAAAATTAAAAACCTAACACTTTTTAACTATAAAATAAAAGCATTTATTTTGCTAGACAAATAGATATATATGATTTCTACACCTATTCACAAAATTTATTCTAAACTTATACATGATTATTTTTATATGCTTTGGGGAAATGTTTTAGACTACAGACATTTTTTTGTCTACATAACAATCTTTTGTCATAAAAAGCATCCAAAAAACTATCACAAATTTCTATCTTTTTCCCCACTAGATAATATTTGAATTGGTCAATTTCTACTTTTACTTCTTTTATCTTAGTAAAGTCATTGTAATGTCTTCATGGACCAATGCCCACGTTTTCCAACTGTTATTTCCACTTTTGCTCTCTCTCTGCTTTAGGCTCTCATTACATGATATTTCGAGTCAATTATTTGAGCCACCCCTCTGATCCTTAAAAGCCAGCAGTGGCTGCAGATTGCACGAAGAGTGAAATCCACACTGGTAACTATATATTGTAAGGAACTGTATGATCTAGGCACTAGACAGCACCAATCTCATTTTAGGTCTTTTTTTTTTTCTCCCTCTCTCTCCTCTAGCTGTGCTATGCTTTGATAATTTTCAATATTGTTAAATTCTTTTCTGCTTCAGTTTTCTCTGAACACATGTTTTTCCTTCTGCCTTTAATGCTTGGACTCCCAGCTCTTAATCGGACTAGGTCTTTGTCACACTGCAAACTTCAGTGGCATATAAAGCTTTCTTTGCCTCTTTCTATAGATGGTTTCCTTTGGCCATTGGTTCTAAGATTATACAACTTCAAAGTATATCACATAAAACAACTTTTTGTTTATTTCTTTTTTATTGCCTTCATATAGATCTACAACATACATTAAAGAGGGTCAACATTGACATTACATCATAGATAGATAGATAGATAGATAGATAGATAGATAGATTATATATATATACATATACATATAAAAAAATTTGGGACCAGGTTCCAAATTCACATAGAATTTATGGAATACTGGGTAATATCTGTCCTACAGGGCATTTGAATATTTAGGTTCTTTTATATGGTATATATGTGCATGTACAATCATAAACCATATTTGTTTACTTGCATATATCGATACATGCTTCACTCATATACAATTCTTAAAGAAGAACATGAATAAATTGTAATGTGACCATGTGGGATAAAATAAGGATATTCTATACAATTAATTTCTATATTTCTTCACTTGTAAATAAATGTATATCCTCATCATAGACTGTTGTAAATAGAAATGTTATCATGGAGACATATAGAATTATATTCATAGTAACTTTTGATTTAGAGACACTGGAAAACAACCTCTTTTTATCCTCATTGCAGATAATTTTTCTACAGAAAACTGTGTGTCATAAATTCAAGGTTCATTGATTTTCTGAAACATTTCATCAAAGTGTCTAAAGTAACACACTTGCCCTGTCATTTGGGTTGAAATCATCCCATCAAAATAGTGATTCCTGTCTGATGTCTTTAAGCCTTGTTCCAGCATCATTGATCATCCCATTAAGCTGAGATTGAGGGTCATCTAGCTAAAAGATCTAAGGGCCAGTTGTATACAACCTATTTCTAGAATTGTTGGGCATTTTCGTTTAATTATGAGTATAGTTAAGGCAAGGGTTGGTCTTCTTTATTAAAAACGTGGATAGAACCAAAGACCCTGCCTTAGAAATCATGATCTTACTAAAATCCATTGGACATAACCCAAATAAAGTATTAGCTGGTTTTAAAGTATCACTACCAGTGTTACTGATGTGTAAGCATATTCATTATCAAACTACAAAACAGCATGAAAAGAAACACAAGACATTAATGTACTTAAGAAAATCAAAATGAACACATGTACAGGCTACTTCTAAAGCCAGATATTACATGGAAAACATACATTTAAGTGCCTAAGAATTACAGCTGTCCATTTGTATCACAAGATAATCAATAACCATTGTCACAGGGTCAAAGGAGACCCTTTTATCACTGCTTCCTGGCCACAGGATATCTTCACCATTATATTCCTTTGAATCATCTATTTCTTCCAAAATCCCTACTGGTTCAAGTAATTTTCAAGCTTCTCTATGAAATGCTGTCTCTACAAAGACTTTTCTAATGGAATCAGAAGTTAGAACTTTATGGCTAATTTTCTATTATCTGATAGACAGGTGACATGGTGATTCAAAATTATCTATCAATTATCTATTCAAAATTATCTAAAGATATCTATCTTTCCCACACTGGATACTTATAATGTTTGAAGCCTATAAGTGAATAAGTTATATAATTAAATTATATAAATTAAAGGTGAAATTTTATTGTTGTCTAAAAGGAAGAGGGAAGAATATTTGAACATGATTCAATTAGCCCTTACATAGTTTAAGAGAAGATAAATTCAATGATGAGGGTACCTACATTTACATAGTTGAAGAGCTCATATGCACTGTTTTATTTGTGTCCTCATTGATTCCTAGCATACTTACACTGTTAACATCTTCGTATAAGTATTCTAATGTTTACTCTAGTTTTTTGTTTTAGGTAGAAAAATCAAGGCTTAGTGTGTAAAATACAGTTAATCACTTATACTACCTCAGTCAAACCTAGGAGACATGTTACATATTAGTGATCCTGCATGGAGAAATTTAAAAATTCAAGACATGGGTAAATGAACACATGAATTCTACTAATAAACCACATTTTAACATGAAAAGGAAGATAGAAATGAATTCTGTAGATACATTGAAATAGCATATTTCTAAAAAATTTCTACAAACATGTTTCTACCAAAGTGTCTCAGAAATTAAGAGGTATTCTCACAAATTACAGAGAGAAAACGATAGGCAACTAAAAGCTGACAGTGTAGGGAACTGTCTTCTAGACCATTCCACTTAAAAATCCTTTAGAGGATAAAGATGTCAAAGGCACACCTCAGCACAAGGAAGACTTTATATGGCAAACCTGTAGCCATCACTGTGCTAATGGAGAAAATTTTGTAGTATCTCCCCTGAAACTGCATACAGTGTAAGGGTGTGTATTAGCCCAACTCCTGTTCAATATAGTACTTTATGTCTCAGCTAGGGCAGTAAGACAAGAGAAGGAAGCAAAATTAGAAAAACCAGAAAAGAAGAAACCAAAGAATCCATATCAGCAAATAACATTATTCTGCACACAAGAGACCTGAATGGCCAACAAACATATGCCTATAAGCTTCTTAAGTTGTAGTCAGTAAATAAGAAACATTCACAAGCTGGGGGGTGGGGGGGGGGGGCGCACACCTTCTTGGGAGGCAGAGGCAGGAAGATTTCTGAGTTCCAGGACAGCCTGGTCTACAAAGTGAGTTCCAGGACAGCCAAGGCTATACAGAGAAACCCTGTTTCAGAAAACAAAAACAAACAAACAAAGAAAAAGAAACATTCACAAAAGGAGGTTTTGAAGTTAAGAAGAAAGTGTCCCAGCTACTTCTGGAAAGATTAGGAGAAAGAATAGATAAGGATTTATCGAATTCATGTATTAATTTTCAAATAAAAGTAAAAATAAGTATATTCTTTTTTAAAAATTAAAGAGACATTAGACAATGGCAAGATTCTCCAAACTCGTGGACTGATAGATTTCTGAAAGTGGTCATACTTTCTATACAAAGCAATCTATTGACTCAGTGCAGTACAATCCACTAAAAATCCTTGAATAGGGGAAAGAGAGAAAGAGAGGGAGAGAGAGAGAGAGAGAGAGAGAGAGAGAGAGAGAGAGAGAGAGAGAGAGATCAGACTAGATTTAATTAGATTTATTAGAATGGCTTGCAGGTTCCAGTTTGTTCATCAGTAATTGTCTAAAAATCCAATAATCCAGTAATTCTTCAGTCCACACAGCTGATGTGTCAGCTGGTCTTCTGTATATACTGAAATTCTGAAGAATTATGATTTAATGCTAGTGAAGAAATGGATTTAACAGCAAGAGTGAGAATTAGCAGGCATAAAGAGAGCCAGCTTCATTCTTCCATGTCCAACAGAAGGCTTGGTCCAGATTAAATAGGAATCTTTCCACCACAAAAGTTCTGGATTAAAAATACTATAAAAGATCTATATTAGAGGTGGTTCTTCTCACCTCAGATAATTTTATTAAGAAAAAAAAAACCTCTCAGGTATGCTCAGCCATTTAGGTTTTGGTAAATTCCAGATACAGGCAACTTGACATCTGAGATTATTCATCTTTTAACACACACCCTCCCACTCCAAAGTGGATAAAAACCATCAGTATAAAACCTCAAATGCTGAAACTGCTGGGGCCAAATGGGAAATACAAATTACAGGTATAGACAAGACTTCTAAAAAGGACCCTATTTCTTCAGTCCCATTTCCCTGTGAGTTCCTAATTGGGTTTCCTTTTATATGAATTGCCATTTGATAGATTATGTAATAAAGTTTTCAGCAATGCCTTTTGAGAATTATAAAATATGTGCTGTAATTTATATTTCATCACTATATGTGTTGAATGTTGCTGTCAAATGGCATTAAAATGTGACAGAGTCACTCCTTTTAATTTTTTTATAGTGCAAGAAAATTTTGTCAACTGTTGTCCAAGTATTTAGTATCACTATGTGTGGCATTAATACAGTTGTCTATTTTTCTTGAGTTAAATTTGTCGAGAACGTATTTACCTTAGAGTTCCCATCTCATTCATAGCAGGAAAGAGATTATTATAAGCCATATGAGAAATATTGATGTTTATTGGTGATTTATGAATTTTGCTCATGTGTATCTCATTCATCCAGGTGTGATATACTGTACATAATACATCATTGTGTTTGCTTTTCTTTGCTGTGTTGCCATGTCATGGTTGCTTTCTCTCTGCACTTTTGCCTGGATTTATTGATCTTTGTGAATCTCTTATCTACTTCCAGTTTGCTTTGTTGTCATTCTATCATATGTAAGGACGTTTTTTTTTTTTTCTTTCAGAAGAAAATGAGTTTCCAAATGGTGATTTGCAGAATAATAACCTCTATTCCTTGCTCCCTGAGTAACCTGCTTTGCATAGCCAAAGGGGCTTCATAGTTCTCACTGGGTATGTTGAAAATGTAAGATTATTCTTGGTTTTCCAGGTAGCTCCAAGATAATTACATAAATCCTTAAAATGGTAAAATCTTTCCCAGATGAAATAAATGTATATGTGATGAAGAGCGATTTCCCCTACTGACTATAAAGCTGGAGATAGAATCCGGCCACTATCCAGGGATTGAAGGTATATTTTAGAAGTTGCGAGAAATAGGAAAATAGATTTTTCCCTGTCTTAGTGTTTCTACTGCTGCAATGAAATAGCATGAACAAAACACGTATTGGAGAGAAAAAAAAAATTATTTGGTTTCCACTTCCCTACCACCATTCATTATCAAAGGAAGTAAAGACAGGAACTCAAACAGGGCAGGAACTTGATGGCAGCAGCTTATTCAGAGGGCATGGGGGAATGTTGCTTACTCGCTTGCTCTTTATGACTTTCTCATCCTGCCTTCTTATAGAACCTAGGACCTCCAACCCAGTGATATCACAATCAGCTGGATTTTCCCACATCAATATCAATAAGAAATTGCCCCACAGACTTGCATACAGACGGATAATATGAAGGTATTTCTTTATGTGTAGTTCCCTTCCCTCACTTGACCTTAATTTTGTGTCAGTTTGACATAGAACTATCTGGCATACTTCCCTTTAGTCTCTGGACATAAATACAACATGTACGGTACTTCAGTGTTATTCTACTGTAAGATGTTCTGAACATCTAATTTTCAGATATCTCAAATAGAAACACAAATATTTATATTTTTGTGCTTTTCTAGATAGTCTGCTTATAACAATTTGTTAAAATATCAAGAAAACATTTTCTTTCTGGTGATATTTAGCTATTCTACTTTTCTATGAATATATATAATCATGATATATATCCATAATTACACAATAAAAAGGTCTTTTTTTAAAGAAAAAAATCTAAAAGTAGGTCTAACTCATTACCCAACTGTTCCATTCTTTGCCTTATACCTTAAGGTCTTGACAGTCTCCAGAGATTCTCGCTAAACCATTTTCATTTCCACTCTAGTCACAGCACCTAGGAAATGAAAACAATCTATATGTCCTTCAATTGTCTACTGGATAATGCAAATGAGATACATATATATAGAATGTAATTTTATGGAACTGCAAAGAAATTTGTATAAACATTGATGGAACTAAAAAATATATTGGCAACCCAGAAAGGCAAATGCCATTGCTGTCTCTTATCTATAGATCTTAGCTCCAGTCTGTACACTTGAGTATAAAACACGAAAGAACCACAGAAGCTAGTAAAGTCAAAGTAGACCATTGCAGAAGTGCTTCAAAGTCAGGGATAGTAAAACAACTATTATCTGAATGGGGGAAGGATAAAAAATGGGACAGAACACTAACAAGGATGGGTGTTATGATACAAGGAGAGAAAAATAAAGAAAGCTAACACGAAAGTTGTTTGATAAAGCCGTAAGAAAGAATATAACTGTATAAGCACATTAGAAAATCATATACATACTTAGACATCATATACATGCATCATAATATGTGTACATATATATATATATACATAAATCATACACATAGAGACAGACACATACACATATACATTCATACATGCATATATGCACATACAAAAGACACCAAACAATACAGACTTTTGTTTTTGCCTTAGGAATTTTACAAAAGATTCTATTATTGAACTCACATGTATTCACACAGAAGAATTGGAGGAATCAAGATAGAATTAAGAGGCTTCTGATCTGAAGACTAGCTCGAATAGTTTCAGATGATGCTATGTTAGACAGGGGGGAAATGCATCAATAGTTCCACCCAGCTGTAAAACCATGATAATGACTAGCCTGGAAAAATAGCTCCAACTTATGCAGTAAATGCACTTATTTGGGGGATGACCAACAACTGTCTCATTGGATTTTAGGCTTACTCACTAGGAGGGAATTTTTGACTACTACTATAAAGTTGGCCAAATACATGTTCCTGGAAAGGTTATCAATCCTAAAGAATTTCCTTCTTCCATTTGTCTAAGCTGATATAATTTGAAGAGTATTTTAAATAATTGCCTTTACATATACATATAAATACAATACTCAGGTCTCACCAAAGCAATGTCTCTTTTAAATAAAAATAAGCTATTACAGAGATCTAAAAATGGACAAAACATTAACATATATGACTGTGTGGTATGTAGTCAAGATGTACATGTACAACACAACCACCATACCTAAGGCTCAGGAACATGGAGAAATAAGGAACAAAGAGATTATAAGGACCAGAGGACCAAAGTGCCTGCTTCAAGACAGTATATTCTTAAATAAAACAGGGGAGTTAGGTTAATAAATCTCAAAATATATAGTAGTCTAGAGAAGACATAAATGAAAAACTTCATTCTTAATAGCTGAATAGTATTTCACTGTGTCAACGAATCACATTTTCTGTATCTATTTTAATTTATGGAACATCTGAGTTATTTCCAGCTCCTGGCTGTTACAAATAAAGCTGCTATGAATATAGTGGAGCATGTGTATCCCTGTAGTATGAGGGGGCATCCTTTGGTTATGTGTCGAAAAGTGGTATAGCTGGGTCTTCAGGTAGATCTATGTACAATTTTCTAAGAAACCTCCAGACTGATTTCCAGAGAGGTTGTACCAGTTTGCAAAAACACCAGTAATGATGGAATATTCTTCTGTCTCCATATCCTTGATGATACCATTTGTGTCTTGCCAATAATTCATAATTTATTAATAACTTAAGATAAATGCAATACAATTCTCCTTGTATAAGATTCAGAATGCTTTTGTTAATGTTTTTCTATCTTACTGCTTATTAAAACTTCAAGTCATACAAGAAGTTTGTAAACATCATTTAGCAGTGTTTTCACATTCTTATCAAGACTAAGTTGTATGGATTTACATAAATGGATAATTATACTTTCATTTCTGTTTATAGTAAATCTGTTCATGTATTGGGTGCTTTTTATACATACTTCAGTAGAATTTTAGTTTCTTTTCCCTTAAATTTCTTCTAATAATTTTTGTTGTCTTAGTCCAAACATATTTTCAAGTTTAGATGCTGTGTTAAGATATTTTATAATATTCCTCTCTCTCTCTCTAATCTATATGTAGATATAGATATAAAGATATATAGATATAGATATATAGATGTGCACATACATATATGTGAGGGTGTGTACCTAGATTTATATGTAAAAATATAAATGCAATTATAAAGTTCAATGTGCATATATGTATACTCTCCATACTCATTATGTGACTCTGCTATATGTACGACATTTTCATTAATAATCAATTTCCAGCATCTATTCTCTTCCAATTATTATACATGAATGTATTTTTTATATAAGATTGACTTCACTCGGACTTCTAATTTTATGCTAAATACCAAATCTTTAGTTTTGTTATCTATGTGCAATTTATTCTATAACTTCAACCATTAACATTGTGTGGTATTTTCTTTTTGTATAATAAATGCTTTTCATTTTTAAATGAGTCGCATTACATTTCTACTACAGAATTAGTGGTAAGCACTTCTTCTTGTTTTGTAATCTTATCTTTTCTCTACCTATGCTATACTTATATTTGCTTAATTTGTAATTCAGGTGAGTCCCAATAATAATAATTCTTAAAAATTATTACATATTATTAGATATTAGATGTTATAAATAATTTGATATTATAAATAATAACGATAGAGTTAGTAGTAACATGACTTATATAGAGGTCTCACTTCATTATTGAAAATGTAAATGTTGATCCATTTATTACATGTATTACTGTACTTTGTTTTGGTCATTTCTCATACAACAGTGAGACTGTCTTTCTTAGATGCTTATCATGTTACCCAATACAGGCTTTTGCCTGGTTTTGTTTGTACTGTTCTGATCTAGTTTGGATGTTAATGATATACTAGCTTCTTAGCACAAATGTGGTTTTTCTCATATGTTCTAAATTTAAGATATAAATTATCTGATGAATAATGAGCTATAGCCTGTAAAATAAAATATTTGACTCTTGTGTGAAAGATTTGATATTAAGTGGATGGCTAGTAGATAACAGCTGAAATAATCCATGACTTAAATCGATTCTACAATATAGGTAACAGAAAATAAACATGACCGGGAAGGAACATTATGAGGACATATTCTGATACAAATCTGTATTTCAACAGATCCCAAAAGTAGTTCATCTACATTGTTTTTATTGATTTTATGAGTTATATGTGTTTCTGTATATTTCTGAAAAAATATCTAAATGAGTATTAGATATTATCCAACAAAATGTGCATTAATTTGAGAGATAGCACATTTATTAATTATGAAATGTTGTCTGTGAATGACTTAGGATCTATGTAATTTTAAATGCCAGTTGTAAGAAAGAGTTGAAAAGTAACCAGAACTTCATCTATCTCTTAGCGCAACATATTAAAGGGAAATTCTCACTCAGTTTTACAATATGTTGATTCCTTCTAAGATATAGAATACTCAATCTAGAGTATTGCTTCACATAGATCATACATGTGTGGATATTTTTATACTGTTCTGTTGTCTTTGTTCCATTTCCAAACTCATGTAAGAGAATTTGAATATGCATTTACTTTCCTTGGGAACTGGCATTTGTGAAGATTTGCCCAAGACAACAAATTTCATGCAGGATTGAAAATAATCTTCAGCTTAAATGAACATGTTGCCATTTTAATATAGTTACAGATGCAGACTGTCTGCACATACACACATGGGTGCCAGCAATCTGAGTTCTGTATCTAATAAAATTTTATGTGTTTATATACAGTTTGTAATTAAATATTTTCTAATTAAAATCAGTATTTTGGATTTGAATGACTGTGATATTAATTCTGTGTTACCAACTGAGCTGCAAAGAACAATCCCAATAATTTTAGTTTCATTTGCATTTTGAGTCCTAAGATACTGGATACTGGCTATATCTACCTATGAAATTAACACTTTAAAATCAGGCTAAGCCCAACATAGGGTCTACTCATTATCAATATTAAAGTAAGAGTGAGAGAAGGCCTGGCAACATACATAGCATAATCCCTATGGCCATGTGAGCCTTGCTGGGCTGGTGTAAAAGAGTTGTCTGAAATGTGCACTGAAGGGACTATGATGTCACCAGAAGCTCAAGGTGTTTCCTGGGCACATTGTCCAGATGGAATTCTAATTGTTGGAGCTTGTGTAAATGTAGAGTCATAGTATGAATGAGAGATTAAGACTGTGTAGTACATGGAATTCTCAAAGTCTCACATAGGGTGTTTGAGTCACTTGCTTCAGTGGGTAGGTCGCATCTAGCTATTCCATAGGGACATAGTTGGATAAACATTTCTCAGTCAGTCACATGAAGTTGGAGAAGATGTGAAAACAAAAACTGAATAAAAGTATATCTAATCTATATTAAAAATGTATGTTTCAGTGAGAGAAAATTAGAGTAATTCACTCACCTTACTTACACCCTATATAGATAAATATTTTATTTATGTATTTGATACAAATGTGATAAATTCATATATATTTATAGAACATTATGTAATTAAAACAAAATTTTTAAAGCATGGAAGTTTTGAGCAATAAAACATATACTACCAGATTCACAATATGAATATGTGTACAATAAGAAATATATACATATGTTAATATATTTATAAATATATATCATTAATTATTAATGATATATAATTATTAATGATTGTTAATGATTAATGATATACCATAATGATATGATGATGATTAATATTAATGATATATAGGCCATTTAAAATAACAAAATGAAAGAATAGGAGGCTTAACAAACCCACTACACCTCTTCAGATTAATAGTTAGCTATTGTTATACTTTCCAGTACCTTAAGGATATTACTTTCTCAAAATTACATTTTATGGAAAACTAATGGATACTAAGGGTATTGCATACTAGCAGTGATGAAGTCTATTGACCAGAATATTATAAATTATAAATAAGTCATACTGAGCAAGTATAAAATACATAATCCTTGGAATGTACATCTTCAGGACCAACTTCTTGCTGAACAAATATGCTTGCAACTTAAGTTGTAGAGTAGATTTTCTATTTTTCAATTAATAGCAAAAGGAATCTCTCTGTGTGTGTGTCTCTCTGTATGTGTATGTGTTTCTGTATAGTCTGTGTATGTATGTATGTATACATATTTATATGTGCATGCCTGTATGTGTGAGAGAATGGCCCTCTTCTCCTTGTGGGTCTCAAGGCTCCAACTCAAGCTTCTAGGCTTTGCAGCAAGCACCTTGACTCACTAAGGATCTCTCTGCCTCACCCCTTTCATAAGGACTAAGGAAGAATAAGAAATCTAAGTCAGTGGGTAAGGTGCTTTATGCATGTGCTTGTAGTAACAGTGTCCTTCCTCTGTTACCCAATTACTCTGTTAATCAGATATCTTCCTCAATTACTTTCTGCATTAGTTTAGATAGATTCGACCCCATTTATCTTTCGATTGCTATGATAAAACTCCATAACCAACGTAACTCATGGGGAAAGAGTTCATTTTAACGTATGCTTTATCATGCATCAGGGTAGAGACTCAAGGCAGGAACTGAAGCAGAAACCGTGGAGGAATGTTACTTACTGGCTTACTCCTCATGGCTTGTCCAGCTTTCATTTATGATCCAGGACCACCTACCCAGGAGTGGGCACTGCCACAAGTGAGTCTTGGCCCTGATATATCAATCATTAATCAAGAAATATCCATCAGACTTAACAACAGGCAATCAGATGGACACATTTTCTCAGTAGAGCACCTTCATTCCAGACGACTTTAGCTGGTATCTTGTCGGGCAAAAGATAACCAAGACACAAAGAATCTCTCTGAACACAAACTTTACTGATTCTGCTAGACAGGACAACCAAACTTGGTCTGAAGTGGGTGGGGGGGTCCCCACTATCTTGGCTTTACTAGAGATGAAATTAGAGGTACACATTACCATGATGGTTTTAACTGGATACTGGAGATCAAACTCAGATTCTCTTTGGGAATTTATCATAAAGAAATATAGCAAATGATCGAGATGCTTTAAAATATGGATTCTAATAAATGCATCAGCAAAAACCAGTGACAACTAGAGTGAACTGCTTGCTGTTTAAACCATTGAGATTTGATATCACAGGTAAAGCAAAAACATTAAAAATGTAACCAATGCATAATTTTCAAAACATATTAGAGCATGAACCCATTAGTAGATAAGCTAGACAAAGAGTTACAGAATTATTGCTGTTGATCTGTGACCATCTGGTGGTGGGGATTAAGACCTCTCTCCATTAAATAATAGAGTCTTATCAGTGGATTCTCATCCTCCTCGATTTCATGCTGTATACACTGAGTAATCACTATCTCTTAGTTTTAGTGCACCTGATGTTAGTCAGAGCATGATTTTGAAAATGAGTAACATGAGGCTTAGACTCTCTTCATGTTTACCAATTATACCAAATGTAAAAATATTTGATGTGTAGAGTATATTAGCTTTGTTTTCATTTTAAAAAAATATGCATTTATTTAGAATTTCATTTGGGAGTGGTCAGGGTGTGCATACATATCACAGTGTACCTGGATATGTCAGAGGATACCGTGTGAGATTTGGCTTCTTATAATGTGATTGTCAGGTTCAAACTCTGGTTTTCTCAACCTTCCTGGTCAGAGAGAAGGTGGGGGCTTCACACAGAGCACACTGTGAACTCAGTGTTCAGTTTCTGAAGCTCAGGAGGCTCTTTAAGAGCCTTGGGTACCAAATTTGATTTTGCCATGCATACATCATTTTCTGAAGGATGATTTGTAAATGCCTTTAGAGTAAGTGAGTAGGGGGACAGGCAAGTTAAAACAGGTGAGAAAATCAGTGAGGGAGGAAGTACTGAGAAAAAGAACTGTAGTGTCAGATGACCAAGTTGCCTAGTGATATCTCTGTTAGGTCACAAGAGTGAAAAGTTAAGGTTTTTATAGATAGAGGATTTGCCAAAGGGTTGTGACCCACAAGTTGAGAACAACTGAATAAGCTAATGGTGAAATGTTGTAAGTAGAAAAGTCCCTGAAGCTGGGGTATGTTCAGAAGAGCCTTATACTTGGTGGTGCTTTTATCTGCAGCTCCTCATGGGAGGCTCTTTTGCCAGTGCCCAGTATGATGACATCAAGATTCTCCCATTTGTTTGCTTTGTTGTTGTTTGAGGCAGGATATCACCTATATATCCTTGGGTGCCTTTGAAGTCGCTATGTAGACCAGGCTGTCCTCAACGTCAATGGGATGCACCTGCCTCTGCTTCTGCTTCTGCCTCTGTGCTGGGATTAAAGGTGAGTGCAATCTCATCTACCCTAAACGGATGTTCTAATGTCACTGAATATGTGTGTGTGTGTGTGTGTGTGTGTGTGTGTATTGTGCAGTTATTTATGTGAAGCAGCTCACAGTGGGAATTCATGACACCCCCTTACTTTTTAACTCCTCACAGTCTTACAAGCTTACAGTTTTCGACTTTCCCAATATTGTGACCCTTTAATAGAGTTTCTCATGTTGTGATGACTCCTAGTCATAAAATCATTTTTGTTAGTACAATAATCTTATAACTGTTATGAATCCTAATGTAAACGTTTTTATAGATAAGAAATTGGCCAACCAGGTCATGACCCAAAGGGTGAGAACAACTATTTAAGCTATGTTTTATTTAGGAATCACAGGTATTTGTGAGGTTTATAGAAATTAACTCTAATGTCATTAGAAAAAAAATACCATTAGTTTTTATATAGCCATTCTTTAGTATATCTTTCACCTATGACTTAAAAAACATATGCTCCTTTTGAAAATATTCATTAACCTTTCACATGATGTATAACTAGCTTCATCACAGTGGATAAAAAACAAATCCCACTTAGAGTTTTGAAAGAGAGACCCAGTGGGAAATACACAAATGGTAAACTCTACCGAAGGACACAAAAAGGCCCATAAAACATCAGAGGGGTTATGGAGGTCTATGGATTTTAATTGCTGTGTGCCATTGGGCCCTTACAAAGCAATCAAGCAGGCAATCTCCAAAGACATCCCTGCCATAATACATTTAACAACAGAGTTCTCACCCCGTCGGCAGACTAGGGTTTATGAAGGTCCCAATAGCAATTAATGACCTTGTACTCTAAGGGGAGTGGGGAGAACTGGTGGGGGGGGGAGGGTGGAGAGAGAGAAAGAGAAAGAGAGGGAGGGTTAAACTAGCTCAATTTTGGTGCATAATATGAGCATAGAAATGAAAATTTCAAGAAGAAGCAATGTAAATATCAATATTTTTGTTCTTAGCTTTTCCCCTATGGCAGAATTATTTTTTTAAGCATTAATGAAATTGACTGTCACTTATAAGATATTTCCATACTGTTTTTAAAGTTGGAACAATTAAATTGATAGACTAATTTTAAGCTAGAATATAGTATACTAATGGCTTTAATGTATACGGCTGACAGGTTTTCAAATATTTAAGTATTCAATTTTTGACTAACTCTAAAGTCAATGAACGGGGCTAGTATTAGTATTTCTACTTGCCTCCTCTGTATTGCAGAGCATATCATCTAATCTGATTCGGTGCTGATCCCTTTATCATTAAGAATTAGAACACACAAACATAACAGAAGGCTGTAACTTTTATCGGTAACTAAACTGGCACGCCAATGTTGGGTTTTCTTTTAAGATTCTGAATTTAATGCTTCCCCCTTCTGTAATACAGCATTAGAGCTAGAATCATACAACTATGTAGGAAGAAACTTCTTATTCTGAAGTCACTTTCTGGTATTAGGGGTTTAGGTCTCTGGATGCAATAAAAGCCCTTGTATAATATGTGCCATTGCTAACTCTTTGGGTCTGCTTTGTTATCAGCTTTGAAATGCCCGCTGAGAAGTGTAAGCACTGTTTGGATAATCTTCTTTCTATGTCCACAGAGACCTCTGAGACTTGAACACAATGCTTCCTCCTCCTCCTCCTCCTCCTCCTCCTCGGATCCCTGTGTCCCTACTGACTAGACCCACTGTTCTCCCGAGGACCCTGTTCAATAGCCTTCCCAGTTAATTTCCATTTGTTATAGCTAGTTTGTCACCCTTGCAATTGGGCTGAGATCTCCAGGGCTCAGTTTCTATCTATTACCTTAAAGAGTGGGATCTGGGAAAGGGATAGTTTAAATAAAGTTTCTAAGCCAAAAGAAATAAAAAAGAGGAAGTCTAGGAGACTTACATGTACCTCCCTTCGGACTTCTCCCATTTAAACCTACTTCTACTTTGTGCTTTTGTGGTTTAGACTTTGGTTAATTAAGGAATGTCTAAAACTGAATTAGTATTTCTTATGTCCTCTACCACAAACCCTAACTACAGGGAAAATCGTATCTATTTCAGGTTGTCCTAGATATTACTTTCAAAAGTTCACATGTTTGTTATGTTTACCCTCCAGAATACTTGTGACTGATAAACACCAATCAAGATGGAGTTCCTTAGTCAGACACTATAAGACTGTTTTCTGAAATTTGCTTCATAAACAAGCAGCGGCATAAGGGACATAGCAGAGAAACCATCCTCCATTGTGTGTTATGTGATGGGTATCTTGGTGCTGTGTGTCAGTTCTCACACTTCGAGGAAAGAGTACTGCTGACAACAGCAACACCAGCATCTAGTTTACCTTGGCCAGGATCAGAGCTATTTTAAAAAAATCATTGAAGCGCTTTTGTATATAATCCGTATTCAAATGCAGTGATAGAGTTTGCACAGGTAATTTCCTGTGCTGCAATCTCATACTGATACACCTAAAAAACTAGAGTGATTTAATGTCTACCTTCTAGCTTGGGACTCACTTGGGGCAACATGCCAAGTATCTCATTGTAAATAAACAGTGTTTATCTCACCCATTGTAGGGCATGGGAAGCATACCGCCAAAGGAAGTGGCACATAACTGGTGAGGTAGAGCAAGTTCAGACCCTCAAAAGCTTTCCTTCCCTGTTGCTGTGCCTTACTCAGGGCAGGTACCCAGATGACCTCCAACCTGGTTGTCACAAGGAGTCAGTCAAGTACCCAGCACCTGCAATGCTGCTCCGGGCTAATGAAGCATCTCAGTAGCCTTAGCCTTCAGCCAATGATCTTTCCCTCCTTGGATATTCTCACACCCTTCCCCCAAAACTAGATAAGCCTTTGAACACATATAATAAAGTATATGTGTTCAAACCCACCCCAAATAAAGAAGTACAAACAGGCTAAGATCATCTCAGAGAGCTGCTTCATTACAACCCCTTGGAGAAGGCCTTTAGCTTAAAGAGCCATAACTCTACTTCACCTCCTCCTGGCCTGGTGGGCTTAGCCTCTGATGCCACAGAAGGAAGAGGTGAACTACAGACCCCACTAATTGCAGAACCATTTTTCCCTGCCCTCTCCAGGGCGGTGTACCAGCAATGCCTGGCCACTCTTCTAGGCAGAACCCAGTGCCAAGACTGATCATCACATGTAAACCTGTCATTTCCTCAGTGGCTTGCCTCCTGATGAGTGAAGGTCACCCATCTGCAAAGCAAAGTGGTTCAAAGTCTCTCAACCCTGACTCTCTTACCTCTCATCATCTAGGCTCCTCAGAATGTGCCTAGCTTTGTCATGCAAGCCTTTGTTCTCCTGCAACCAGTGAAAATGTTTCTAACCCAAAGCCCTTATGCATCTCACTCAATTTACATCTCTGCTCAGCTGATTTATCACTCTCTCTTGCATGCTTTATTAATTTATTTGTTTAATTAAGGATTTCCTCACCTAGGGCTCAATAAAGATCCAGGTCTTTGCCTATGCTGTTTAGTACTTCAATACCTGGAACTACCAAAAGAAAAAAGAAAAAAAAAAAAAAAAAAAAAGCTTGCTATTTGCTATGTAAATTGATGTATTGTTTTGCTAATTGGATGAATAATAGATTTAGCATGTAAATTTTCTTCCCTTTCCTTTTTCTTTCCTTCATTCTTTTCATTATTCCTTTCTGCAAGGTTTAAACAGTTTAAATGAGGCACCATAGTTCTTATGTATCATTAGAAGACCAGAGTAAAGCTCCAGTTTCTGATATCTAACCAAATGTCTCCTTGTCCTGTCTAATAATCTTTTAAACATTATTTATTTACTTTACATATAGAAATGTTTTGCCTGAATGTATACCTGAATGTTGCCTGGTGCCAACAGAGTACAGAAGAGGCCATCAGATCACCAAAACAAGACCTATGGTTGATATTGAGTGACCACATGAGTGCAGGGAACTGAACCTATGTGAACTGCAAACACAATAAACATTCTTATGCTGAGCCTTCTCTGCAGTCCCTCTCCTGTCCTCTTTCCCTATGTTTTCAGTCACATCTGCTGCTTACTCTTCCTGCCACCTATCACTGTTCACCCACAAAATTGTGGTCCCCAATTTCAATACTCCATGTTCTTCCTGTTCAACCCTTCTTTCTCTGTACTTCAATCTCTCTCTCTCTCTCTCTCTCTCTCTCTCTCTCTCTCTCTCTCTCTCTCTCTCTGTCTGTCTGTCTGTCTGTCTCTCAAGCAAGCCATAGCTTCTCTATCTCTTAAGATCATAAGAGAGCAGTCAGAGAAAAGGAAACCCAAGAGAAATGACTGGGCTATACTCAAGCAATAAACGTTGTTGTCCTTCCATAACTTAACTCTTCAAACTTTCTTAAGCTGGACTTATTTTAAAATGATTGCCAAAAGAAAACTTGCTTCTTGATGGGAATAGTAGAGTTGTGACACAGTTGTCAGGGCATGTCTGGGTTTGGTTAACCATGGTAAACATGTACTGCTTAGCCAGTGGTCACCTCTATAGGCCTATTTTTGTAAATACCACCACAGAAGAAGACTTTAAACAGGAATTTGGATAAATAACTACAGATTGTCTTCAAGTATAAAAAATTAAGGAAACATCGCCACACTATTTTTACACTGGGAAGAATACAGAACAGTTTGAAAGATAGCATGTGTATTTGAAGCAGACACTTGTACAACACAGAACATGCACAGTTGTTGTAAAATGTTTTTCAGTTTATATGGAAGATATTCATTAGTGCAGATTAGTTTATCTTATAATCAGTGCATGTGAAAACAACATTAGTTATGCTGTAAAAAATACAAAAGCAATATGTATCATTTTTAAGTTATAAGATTGTGGAGTATGTATGTGTGTGAATGTGTGTGTGTGTGTATGATTAATGCAAAGGTTTCTATAGTTTGTCACCTAGACATCAAATACTCATCACTCCAAATAACCCAAAGTCATGTCAAAAATAACAAATAAAAAAGTTCATGGATATATAATCCAGTTGAGGAAGAAAAATGACAGCCATTATGCAAAACAGTATACAAAAGAGAATCTGAAAATAGAATTACCATATGATCAAGCAATCCTACTGCTGAATGTATAGCCAAAGACATAAAATCATTTTGTCTAGAAGACATTTGCACTTCCATGTTTATTAAAGTATAATTCACTATACTTAAAAGACAGACTTAACCTAGTTGCCCTTCAATGTATGAATGAACGAAGAAAATCTGGTATGTATAAAGAGCACAATGTTGTCCATCGAAAATAACAACTGAAAACCTTTTGTGTAAGCATGTAGGGAACTGTCAAATGTAATAAGTAACACAGAAAAATACATATACCATACTCAGACTCATCATTGGAAATTAACACATCTTAAGCCTAGAATTGACACACAGTAGAGACTAAGAAGGCAAGGATGAGAGCGAATGGAAGAAGTTCAAAAAGGGTCACTGCAAACAGTGCAAGAATTATTTCAAGTTTTCCTTTGGCATAGTATCATGGCTGTAGGTTAAAGACATCGAAATGCTTACAGCTCTGACTTGATATGTGGAATATATATTACATAATATTCCACAAAGTTGTTCAAATGTTATATCTTAGTCAACAACATGACTTTGCAATGAACAGAATAGAAAATGCAGTTAAAACCTGGAGGTGAAATATAGATTCAACTCCCTATTCTGTCATTTATTGGATTATCTTGCCTAAGAAAGTATGTTAGAATATTTTAGCATAATTCCAACTATACTGAATAACTGCTGAGGTTAAAGTTAAGCTATGAGTCTTGGGTCATCTGTGCCGCACTCAGTGTCCTAAAGCATTTCAGATGAGACCATGTAGAGAGAGGTAGAGGCATTTTAAGTTGAACTTACTTTGGTATAAAAATAGTTTCACAATTATACAACCAAATGAATGCTAAAATCAGATAAAGTGGTATTTAAAGCAGTGTTCTCTTTGCATCCTAAAGGAGAAATTCCTTTTATTAAATTTCTAGCAATTCAGAACAAAAGTATGTAGTAATAGTAATAATAGCAATTTTTGAAAGAAATAAGTAACCCATAGTTTGCTCATTTGTCTGACTCTTCTCCCCCTTCCTCTGTCCAGCTCGAAAATATAAAAATGTCCCATGACTCAGCCACTGAACATTCTATTTCTCTATATATACTCACTCCTTTAGTGATTCTATTATATTTTTGGATGCCATTATTAATATCTTGTCCTGGATGAACTAGGCTATCAAGCAATAACAAATAGCTCCCAGGTAGGGCAGTATCTGGATGGCCTTTCCTTCAGTCTCTACTCCACACTTTGTCTCCATATTTCTTCCCATGAGTACTTGGTTCCCCCTTCTAAGAAGGACTGAAGCATCCACACTTTGGTCTTCCTTCATCTTGAGCTACATGTGGTCTGTGAATTATATTTTGGGTATTCTGAACTCTTGGGCTACCATATACAGTCCCCAAACCCAGACACTATTGTGGATGGCAAAAAGTGCTTGCTGGCAGAAGCCTGATATAGCTGTCTCCTGAGAGGCTCTTCCAGAGCCTGACAAGTACAGAGGCAGATGCTCGCAGCCATCCATTGGACTGAGCATGGGGTCCCCAATGGAGAAGTTAGAGAAAGGACTGAAGGAGCTTAAGGGGTTTGCAACCCCACAGAAAGAACAACAGTATCAACTAACCAAACCCCCAAGAGCTCCCAAGGATTAAACAGCCAACCAAGGAGTACACATGGAGGCTCCCATGGCTCTTGATGCATTAGTAGCAGAGGATGGTCTTGTCGGGCATCAATGGGAGGAGAGACCCTTGGTCCTGTGAAGGCTTGATGCCCCACTGTATGAGAATGCCATGGTAGGGAGGAGGGTGTGGGTAGGTGGGTGGGTGAGAACATACCCTCATAGAAACAGGAGGGGGTGGGATAGGGGATTCTCGGGGGTGGAAATCAGGAAAGGGGTTAACATTTGAAATGAAAGTAAAGAAAATATACAATTTTTAAAAAGGAAAAAAAAAAACAAAAATCAAAAACAAATAATGCCCAGATTTCAGGAAAACAAAGAAGAAAGGTCTGATTCTCAGCTTTGTTGGTTTTTTTTCTTCTTCTTCTTCTTCTTCTTCTTCTTCTTCTTCTTAATCAGTCTGGCTTTATACTGTGAGTTGGCATCATTCTCCTACCCAGAGTCAGAAGCTACTAACTGCACAGCTAGCAATAAACACTGGCAGAAACAATCACAAATGTGTGGGTCTCTGATACTGATGTAAAATGGTCCAGGCTAAACTTTTTTCTTTTCATACCTGTTCCCATGGCTCTACCTAGCATCATGAAGCTAAGATATTAAATTCTACTAAATATCTGTAAAGTACAAAACCAAAGTTATCAGTTAGGGCAGAGTATATTACTGTCTAATAGTTCATAATTCCCATTTTTTAAATGAGCCCTATACTTTTAGGCATGGAACTCTATATAAAGTTCCATGCCTCGATCTGAAAGTTCAAGAACATGGCAAATGTGACATGTTCAAAATCAAAATAAACAGAAATCATTGACTCCCTCTATCTTCAAAAATTCCTCCTCCATCCATTTTAATCTCTGGCAATTAATTACCATGAAACTGTTTACACATTGAACAATGAGTTCTTTTTTATACTCTCCCTTCTCATAATGGGTACAGTTGTTTTTCCATCAAGTCTGTTTATGCCATTAATAATATCCAAACACATCACTTATCAATTTCTTACCCCAAACTGTTACTTTTTCTTCCTTAGACATTTAACTTCCTCATTGGTCTCTTTATTTTTCATGAAAGTTAAAGTCCAAGCTGCATCTGAAATTATTACATTACATCTTGAAAAACATCATTCTATAGCCAGATTATACAACTTGAATAGCATCCAAACACATTTGTATTTAATTTCAAACATCTAACACTGGTTTCTAAGGCCTTAATTAACACGATGCATACTAAAAGTTGCTTCACTACCAAGCCAGTAGGATTATCTTATATGTATTTTTTATCATGAAAAATCACCTTCAGGTTTCATGGCACCTTCCTATCACAGTACCCACAGCATTAACTCAGTACTCTCTTCTTCACCTACTGCCATACAGTATAATGACTTCTTTACTATTCTGTAAGCTCCCCTGAACCTCTTCCCATCAAACCACTACCTCTGATGTTCTCTTGACTTGGAGCTGTGTTGTCTAGACAACTGTGTGTCTTGATGGCTGGTTATGTTGTGGTTGCTGCTATGAGTTAGAAATTAAATGACTTTCAAAGGCTCATGTGTCAAAGGCTTGATCTCCAGCCTGTGGTAAACAATAGAGCTAAGAACTGTAGGACATGGAACCCAGGGAACATACTTAATCATTTATTGCCATTTAAACAAATTGTGAGATATGGAGACAATCTCTGTCTCTGCTCTGCCTCTGTGTCTCTCCTTCTTTCTCTGTCTCTGTCTCTCTCAGTCTCTCTCTCTCTCCTTCACCATTCCTCTCTGACCCATCTCTTTCCTGTCTTTCCTGCCCAACCCCTGCTCTTTTCTTTCTTTCTTCCTCCTCTTTCCAGTCAGCACACATGATTAATAGCTTTATTCCTTGCCATTGCTAGGTGGTCACATGACCATGGGCTAGAGCTTCTGAGATTAGGAACCCAAACTACTCTTTCTTCCTTTATGTTGATTTTATTGGAAGTTTCATCACAGTGACAAGTAAGTTAATTAATTAATTGACTAATTAAATACCAGTGAATAACATTGGCCGCTGAAATATGACCTTTACACAAACCTTTCACTTTGACTCCTATCTAAAACAATATTTCCCTGGTTTTTGACAGCATTCATAACCCATCCTGATTTTAATTTAAATTTTTGTTTTTATTTTATGTACATGAATGCTTTGCCTGCATAATTTTCTGTTTACTGCTACTGTGGTTTGTGGCCACAGGAGCCAGTGGGTATGGAATTCCCTGGAACTGAAATTATAGACAATTGTGAGTTGTGATGTGAGTGCTGGGAATACAGCTCAGGTCCTTTTGAAGAACAATCACAACTCCGAACCACGGAATCATTTCTCCAGGACTCTGTCCTTTTAAAAATATATATCCCCCCTTTTAAGAATTGAAAACAACCCTGTCTCAAAAACACATAAAACAAAACAAAACAAAACAGAAAAACTTTAAAAAGCTGGGCATGATGGCGCAAGCCTTTAATCCCAGCACTCAGGAGGCAGAGGCAGGTGGATTTCTGAGATCGAGGCCAGCCTGGTCTACAAAGTGAGTTCCAGGACAGCCAGGGCTATACAGAGAAACGCTGTCTCAAAACACACGCACACACACACACACACACACACACACACACACACACACACACCAAAACAAAACAAAACAAAACAAAACAAAACAAAACAAAACAAGAATTGAAAACAAAAGAAGAGATTCTGGGGACAATAAAACACTGTGGGGCAGGGGGCTGTGCACAGACAGCCTGGTCGCCAGTCTGGCAAAGGTCTGCAACCCTGGTGATGTGGTTGGTGGTGATTTCCACCTGCATGGGACAGAAGGTGTTTGGACCATGCCTCCTGGGCCCCTGGCTCCTGTTGTAGCTACAGCCTCCCACCCCGCAGAGAGGTATGTGGTCATCAATCACATAGGAGCAGCAACAAGCCCTCCCACATGCAAATAAGGTTTCCCCAAAGCTTTCAGACCAACCCAATGAGAAGTACCTGTTGTTAGACCCTTACCCACCCCAAAACTGTATATAAGAATCCTATCCAGAAGAATTACAGGTGTGTGAGAACTACTCCTCCTTCTGAGCCTTCTGTCCTAAGAGCTGTGACAATTGGGAAGAGGTCTGCTCTCCTGAAATGCTGCCTGATGGTCCACTTCACTCCTTACTGGCTACTCAGCCTCTCCGTAGCCCAGCCTGACCTCATTCAGTTCAGGGTGCAGAGTAACTGAGTAACCTGGAAGGCATGGCAGAGAAGGAGGTGGAACCAATTGCTGCTTCTTGGAAGTGACTTCCCCTCCCTTCCCGCACTCACTTCTAGGTCAGGCCAGAGATCTCTGTGGACAGCCTCTGGTACACAGTCCCACAAAACACTACCATATTTACAAATATAAATGTCCATGTTCCTTACCAAAGGGGAGGAGCTTCCTCGTTCTGTGCTGTTATGCTCCATTGATGAAATTTCTCTACATGAAGAGGCTGACAAGGATTGTTGGTCCGGGATGAGGATGCGCCTCTCTATGGTCCACTCTCCTATCACGTCCCACTACAAATCTTTTATAAATGATAGTCTTCTCTTTTCTAATGTCTTCTTTCATTTCTTTTATGTCTGTCCATGTTGTGAGGGCCGATCATTGTACCATGACACATATTGTCAGTGTCTGTAGAATAAGGACTGAAGTGTAATAAAGTTACTTTTCACAAATGCTTTGCCAAAAGGAGAGGAATTTATTTCCTTCTAATCAAATGTAAGAGAAGAAGAGGCTGAGTTTTAATCAGAGCTACCATCATTTTCTCACAGATAGACTTAAACAGAACATTTCCAAAAAAAAAAAAACAAAAAAAAAACGGAAGGGAAGAAAAAAGAAAAAAAAAAAAAACGCTTCATTTCTATTTGCATTCAAATTTCTTTTCCCTTAAGCCTATACTGGATGAATCTCAGCTTGGATTAACACAATCTCTTTTACATAAAAGGCTCTTTTTTTGTTTTTTTGTTTTTCTTTTTTTTTAAAGAACACTTCAAAATTATCATGTTATTAATAACCTCAAAATATGTTGATGAGAGTATGATGAGCTCAGCAGACATGACATACAATTTGCAAAATATCTACATAGAGATTTTTGTAAATGAGGCAGTGTGAACTTTGAAGACGACCATAGAAGAAGTGAGGTATCAAGGAGAATACTTCAAAGACCTGAAATTAAAGTTATCATCAGGTTCAGCAATTTCCACAATTATTTAACCATTCTGAATAATCACAGTATCTTGGCAAAAAAAAAATTTAAAAATTGAGCAGCTATGAGTCATCCACATAGATAATATTTAAAGGCATTGAAATTTCTTCCCTCACACTGAGGCATTAACCAATATGATTATTATCAAGTGTAGGGGGGTGTTCAGGCAGCATTTATTAAGTTAGTGAAAATATACTAATATACTAATTAGGCACTCCAAACTGTGAAATAATAAGAAAGCATTAAAAATATAAAAGTTAAATGCATAGTCTTCAAATTCACTGGACACATATGCACATAGGAATCTGTGCATGTTTGTACATACATCAAATATATGCTGATTATTAAAACCTGCAGTTCCAAATCTGATATTTCTCAGAACCTATGTTATAGGCTTAGATTTTTCAAAACCTACTTTTAATAAGAGATCTCAATTGCTTTGGCTCCCCTTCCAGCTCTCTGTCCAAAGGTAGGAGAGAAAGATGGTAAATGGGACAAGGGGATGTGGACCTGTTTAGAATTAGTTCTTTGGAGCAATTCTAATCTCTCTTTGTCAGCGTACCAGCACTCCAGTTCAGTAGTTTCAGGATACCAAACATCAATCAGCAGTGGTGGCATGTTCCAGGAGAAACCATGTGACCTCCATGAATCGGCAAAAGTCAGCTGGAGGGAGTGATAAGAACCAGTCAGAATGCTAGAACTTCTCTGCCATGCCTCTTTCAACAAAGTAAAGATTAGTGAAGGTGAGAGACCACCAAAGCATTGCAAAGCTAGCTACAAAAGTGCCCTGTCACTTTCTTTTGAGTCCTATTTATACTCTTTCTATACACCTCTTATCCTCCCACAGGTCTCTCCTTAGCAAAAACACTGTTGCGGTAAATCTCTCCAACCCAAATATACCCCGGCATTGAAAACACAACACAGTTAATATGATTACATGTTGTGTGCCTAGATTGGGCAGATGTACTACTACACTACCATCTTCCACAGCTTATGAGACCCCTTAGAACTAGCAGGTTCTCCAGGCCATGTGCTTCTGCTCCACTTTTCTCCTTCTTCCTCTTCCTCTGCATCCTCTCCCTCTTCCATTTTCTCCTTCTTCTCTCCCCCTCACCTTCCACTCCACCTCCCCTTTATCTGCCCAATCATCAGCTCTCCTTTATTTTACAAATTAAGGAAGAAAGCAGGTTTACAGGAAATCACCTGAGTGCTGACTCAGTCCTAGTTCACAGCCACTCACAGGAGAATGGAATTAACATCAAATATAACTAGCCCCAAGGCTATCCACAACAAAACAACATGCAAATCTGCCTCACAACCAAAAACTTTCACTTCACTATATAGTGTATGCATCCCTAAGCTTCCCAACAACTTTGATTTTTAGTTGAGAAACAATAATTAGAAAGCTAAATAGAAGTTTTTCAATTTTATGAAGCCCCATTTGTCAATTGTCAATCTTAGAGCATGACTCATTGGTGTTCTATTCTGTTCTGCTGTTACAATGTGTTCGAAGTTCTTTTTCCCTTTCTCTTCTATTAGATTCAACATATCTAGTTTTATATGGAGGTCCTTGATCCACTTGGACTTGAACTTTGTACAGGGAGATAAGAATGGATCAATTTACATTCCTGTACATGCTGACCAGCAATTGAACCAACACCATTTGTTGAAAATACTGTCTTTTTTTTGACTGTATGGCTTTGGCTTCTTTGTCAAAGATCAAGTGACCATAGGTATGTGGGTTTATTTCTGGGTCTTCAGTTCTATTCCATTGATCTACCTGCCTGTCTCTCTGTACCATTACCATGTGGTTTTTATCACTATTGCTCTGTATTATAGCTTGAGTTCAGGGATGGTGATTCTTGTATTGTTGAGAATAGTTTTCACTATCCTGGGTTTTTTGGGTTTTTTGGGTTTTTTGTTGTTGTTGTTGTTGTTGTTGTTGTTGTTGTTGTTGTTATTCCAGATGAATTTGAGAATTTCTCTTTCTACCATTGTGAAGAATTGAGTTGGAATATTGATGGGGATTGCATTAATATGTAAATTGCTTTTGGTAAAATGACTATTTTTACTATGTTAATCCTGCTGATCCATGAGCATGGACCTTTCCATCTTCTGAGGTCTTCTTCAATTTCTTTCTTCAGAGACTTGAATTTCTTGTCATACACATCTTTTGTTTGTTTGTTTTTTGTTTTTCGAGACAGGGTTTCTGTATAGCCCTGGTTGTCCGGAAACTCACTTTGTAGACCAGGCTGGCCTCAAACTCAGAAACCTGCCTCTGCCTCCCAAGATCTGGGATTAAAGTTGTGCGCCACCATGCCCGGCGTCATACAGATCTTTAATTTGTTTGGGTAGAGTCACACCATGATATTTTATATTATTTGTGACTAATGTGAAGGATGTTTTTACCATAATTTCTCTCTCAGCCCTTTTGTACTTGGGTAGAAGAAGGCTACTGATTTGTTTGAGTTAATTTTATATCCAGCCGCTTTTCTGAAATTGTGTATCAGCTGTAGAAGTTCTCTGGTAGAATATTTGGGGTTGCTTATGTGTACTATCATGTTGTCTACAAATAGTGATATCTTGACTTCATGGCACTGTTGGTAGGACAAAATGACAACCCACAGATTAGGAAAATATCTTTACCAACCCTACATCCAAGAGTGGGCTAATATGGAAAATATATAAAGAACTCAAGAAGTTAGACTCCAGAGAACCAAATAACCCTATTAAAAATGGGGTACAGAGCTAAACAAATAATTCTCAACTGAAGGAATCTCAAATGGCTGAGAAGCACTTAAAGAAATATTCAACATCCGTAGTCATCAGGGAAATGCAAATCAAAAGACCTTGAGATTCTACCTCACACCAGTCAGAAATGCTAAGATCAAAAACTCAGATGACAGCAGATGCTAGTGAGGATGTAGAGAAAGAAGAACACTCCTCCATTGCAGGTGGAACTGCAAACTGGGGGAAAAAAAAAAAAAAACCAAACTTTAGAAATCAGTTAATCAGGAAGTGGTGACACATGCCTTTAATCACAGCACTTAGGAGGTAGAGGCAGCAACTTCTGAGTTCGAGGCCAGCCTGGTCTAATGGAGTGAGTTCCAGGACACCCAGAGCCACACAGAGAAACCCTGTGTTGAAAAACCAGACAAAGAAAGAGAGAGAGAGAGAGAGAGAGAGAGAGAGAGAGAGAGAGAGAGAGAGAGAGAGAGGAAGGAAGGAAGGAAGGAAGGAAGGAAGGAAGGAAGGAAGGAAGAAATCTGGTTCCTCAAAAACTTACAAATAGTTCTACCTGAAGACCAAGCTATACCAGGAGTGGGCACATACCCAGAAGATGCTCCAAAACATAACAAGGACACATGCTCCACTATGTTTATAGCAGTCTCATTTATAATAGCCAGAAGCTGAAAATAACCCTCAACAGAATAACGGATACAAAAACTGTGGTACATTTACACAATAAAGCACTCAACTATTATACTACTCAGCTATTAAAAACAACAACACATGAAAATTTCAGGCAAGTGAATGGAACTAGAAAATATTATCCTGAGTGTGGTAACCCATACACAAAAGAATACACATGGTATGTCCTCACTGATAAGTGAATATTATCCCAAAATCTTGAATATCCACAATACAACCCACGAACCATATGGAGCATATGGAGCAGGAGGAGGAGGAGGAGAAGGAGGAGGAGGAGGAGGAGGAGGAGGAGGAGGAGGAGGAGGAGGAGGAGGAGGAGACAATAACAAAGAAGGAAGAGCAAAGTATAGATGCTTCAATACTACATAGAACAAGAAACAAAATAATCACAGGAGATAGAGGTGGAGAGAGAAGAGGAGGAGAACAGAAAGGGGTGCAGGAACAGGTATTGGAAGGGGCAAGAGAGAAGCACAGTAGGTCAGACAATTGAACAGAAATGTAGCAGTGTGGGGGGGGGGGGTGAACTGGGGGTAGCCATTCGAAAGTCCCAGATTCCAGGGGAGGAAGACTCTAAGGACTCAATGGTGATGACTTTAGCTGAAATACTCAACAAAGGGGAGAGAGAACTGGTAGAAACTACCTGCAATAGATAGTCGTGGCCCCAGTTGAGGGATGGTTCCACCTACCCATCTCAAAAATTCTATCCCAGAAATGTTACTATTGAACTGAAAGAGAGATAAAAAAAATGGAACAGAGGCTGAAGGAAAGACCATCCGGAGATCACTCCACCTAGAGATCTGTCCCATCTGCAGACACCATACCCCCACACTATTGCTGATGCCAAGAAATGCTTGCTGACAGGAGCCTGATATGGCTGTTTCATGAGAGGATCTACTAGCACCTGACCAATATAGATGCAAATACTCACAGCCAACCATCAGACTGAGCCTGGGTACCCCAATGGAAAAGCTAGAGGAAGAACTGAAGGGGGTTGCAACCCCATAAGAAGAACAATATCGACTAGATGGACCATCCAGAGCTCCCAAGGACTAAACCACCAACAAGAGTGTACATGGATGGAGATATGTATGTACCAGAGGATGGCCTAGTCCGACATCAATGGGAGGGGAAGGGGACTTGATGACCCAACATAGGTGGATGATAGAGGGGTGAGGTAGGAGTCGGTGAGTGGGTAGAGGAGCACCCTTATAGAAGCAAAGGGGAGAGGGGAAAAGGAGGATGGGATGGGGGTTCGTGGGGGGGGGAGGAGAAACTGGGAAGTGAAGGCTATCATTTGAAATGTAAACAAATATAATGATTACTAAAAAATATGTATTAATAAAAAAATAAAACTCATAGAAAATACAATCCTCACCCCCAAAAAGGAAGTTAACTAGATAATTGATGGTATGGTCTCTGTAGTGGCTATTCCTGGTTGTCAACTTGACAATATTTGGAATGAACTACAATCTGGAATTGGAAGGCTCACCAGTGACCCTTATCTGGAGGCTTGGAGATCCTTATCTGGATCTTGGTTTGAAGATCTTGAGCCACAGTGGCTATGGATTCCAGAAGATTGAATCTCCGAGTTTAAGGAACACACCTTTAATCTGGGCTACACCTTCTGCTGGAGACAATATAAGGACATTGGAAGAAGGGAGTCTAGCTCTTGCTCTTGCTCCTTCGCCTGCTTGCCGTGTGAGACTGAGTAACTGCTAGATCCTTGGACTTCCATTCACAGCTGCGACTGAACAATTGTAAGGAATTGGGCTGCCGACTGTAAGTCATCAATAAATTCCTTTACTATCTAGAGACTATCCATAAATTCTGTGACTCTAGAGAACCCTGACTAATACAGAAGTTGGTACCAGAAGTGGGGTATTCCTGTGACAACCTGACCATGTTTTGGGGAGGATTGTGGAAGGACTTTGGAACTTTGGTCTTGAAGATCCATTCGTTGTTAAGAGCTCTGTGGGATGTTGTGTAGGAGCTTGGAAGATAATGTTGAGAACAGTGCAGAAGATGGATGTCTGGCTTGTGAAATTTCAGAGGGAAAATTAAAGTCTTTTCAGGGCCATTGCTGTTTTGATTGTGAAGATTCTGTAGTTCTGGTTAGCTGGGGCTGAAGAATCAGCTGTGATTAACAAGATACCAGAACTACTAAAGCAAAAACTTTGCATTACTGGGACTATTGATGCTGGTTAGCTGGAGCTAAGAAATTAGTGGTGATTAAGAAGAGACCAGCATCATTGAGGTGACATCTTCTGGGAAGGGTTTTCTGAGAGCACAGTGGCTGTGTTCCAGATATAGTCAAAGTTGTACCTTGTGCTGTGGCTGGACTTGGTAATGTGTAAGGGTCACCCAGGTGGTACTGGTTTTGAAGGCATGAAGGAGTTGAGCAGAGCAGCTGAGGCTTGGCACTGTGAGAGGCCATGGAAGGCCATTGGTGAAAGTCCAGCCTCAGTTGCAATTGATGGCCCAGGACTGAAGGGGTCATGCAGTGTTTTGGAGATGCCAGTACCATGAGATGACCACCAAGAGCAGCAGCAGCAGTGGAGTCCAGGCATCTGGAGCCTAGAGGATGACGTGTGTGCTACAAAGGGCATGGCTGGAGAAGTGACCCAAGCCCTTGGAGGAGCCCAGAAGATTGTGAGTTGGATCCCAGACATTGGATGGTTAGAGATTGACTTTTGCTTTTGATTGTGACTGTGCTCTGATATTTTCCCTCTTGAAGGAAGAAACTATTTTAGTGGAGCCCACAGTTAAGAGATTTTTAATTGTAAAAAGACTTTGGATTTTAGAAGATATTGGACATTTTAAAGGGATTGACTTTTAATATGTAAAGACTGTGGGACTTTTAAAGTTGTTTAGATCTTGGGGATGAATAAGAAATTAAGGGTTGAGGCTTACTAGTGATGCTTTTGTGTGTCAAGTTGACAAGGGGTCAATTGTACTGGCTAGTTTTGTGTCAACTTGACACAGCTGGGGTTATCACAGAGAAAGGAGCTTCAGTTGAGGAAATGCCTCCATGAGATCCAACTCTAAGGCATTTTCTCAATTAGTGATCAAGGGGGAAAGGCCCCTTGTGGGTGGGACCATCTCTGGGCTGGTAGTCTTGGGTTCTATAAGAGAGCAGGCTGAGCAAGCCAGCGGAGGCAAGCCAGTAAAGAACATCCCTCCATGGCCTCTGCATCAGCTCCTGCTCCCTGGCCTGCTTGAGTTCCAGTCCTGACTTCCTTTGGTGATGAACAGCAGTATGGAAGTGTAAGCCGAATAAACCCTTTCCTCCCCAACTTCCTTCTTGGTCATGATGTTTGTGCAGGAATAGAAACCCTGACTAAGACAGTCTCTTTTAAACCAACTCTTCTCTTTCTCTCCTGTCTCTCCTTTCGACCCCATTAGTGTGCCCTTCTCTATTTTTGTTTTATCTCTTCAAAGCCAATATAAGACTGATGTTTTCTTAGACTGAATATAGCCCCAAACACTTTACAAACATATAATGTTATAATGAACTTGGGTAAAATCTTTCAAACTAAAAATAAAGTCAGGGGCTGGAGAGGGCTCAGCTCAGCACTTAAGTGTGTGTGTGTGTGTGTGTGTGTGTGTGTGTGTGTGTGTATACTTTCCCTATCACAGAGGAATTGAGTTTGACTCCAAGCACCTATACAGAGACTCCAGCTATACAATTATTTTCTCTGACCTTTACAACCATTTGGACTTATATGCTTTAGGGGGTTTCTGCAGTATCAAGGCAGACAGCAATCCACAAAAAGGTGAGACTAAACACTTGATTCAGACTGACTTTGTAAACCGGGGTCAAACTGCAGGTAGTTTGACATCTGATGCCAGATGCCAGCATTTTTAAACACAGTATAATTTGCATATTTTTCTGCTGTAATACAAATTCCAAAGTACAAAAAATATATATAATTGCATTGAAACTCAACTCAGGGTGCAGGCAAATTTTTACAAGAAAATGGGTTCTAGAGAGAGATTGTATTACCTTAAGAGCCCGAAGAAGTATCTGGCCTGGTCTCTGTCAAATAGAGAGTAGAGAGGTTGTTTGTCCTACTAGCCACCTCTGGTCTTCCTTGTGGAAACTGGTGGGTGGGGAGGGTATCTGGCAAGGTATAAAAATCATTTAGACTGCTAAGTATCTGCAGTCCTGGTTGTAGGAGCTTGATATGGTATGGGGACGTGGGTGTGTGGGAAGAGGGGAGTGGGATAGAGTGCCCGCATCCAGCCATAGTCCCGGTGTTCTGGGTGAGTGGATGCGAGAGGACTGCTGGATATTTTCCACACGGCCCCGGGTGGGCATCTGGCTGTGTTAAGCCACTGACCCCACATGGCAGGTGGTCGAAAGGGGGCAGCCCCAGACACCAGGTTCTCAGTCTCCCGCATCCCACACTGGATATGGCAGAGGAGCAGAGAACAGAATAGGGGCCCTGGAGCAGCACTCGGCCCAGAAATAAGGGAAGAGGGCAGGGGTAGAGGTGGGCACTGGGTGGTTCCCACCCAGGCAAAAGTCCTTAGTCCAGTCCATGGCTACAGCGTAGGAAGGTCTTCTGTCCTCTGTTGGGAGGTTAGACTAGGCTCCTTAGGAGAAAGCCTATCCCATCATTCAAGCACTGTGGGCCTTGATGGTCAGAGACAGTCTATGGTTTTAAAGCTTTATTATAGAAAGGCAGGGGAAAGAGAGAAGGTAAAGGTAGAAAGAGAGAGAGACCAGTCATGGGCACGAGGAGAGAAGGGGGGAGAAAGAGAGAGAGAGAGATGAAAGGCTAGAGAGTAAGAGAGGTAAAAGGTTAGAGAGAGAGAGAGATGGGAAGAGAAAAAGAGAGAGAAGGAGGGCTAGAGAGTAAGAAAGCTTAAAGAGAGTGAGGAGGGGCCAAACAGCCCCTCTTATAGTGGGCTTCGTTATCTTGCTGTTGCTAGAGTCTAGCCAGAATTGACAGAAGCTTGGGACATTGTCTATGTGACTACTAGCCACACTCCTCTCTTGTGGGGGCCATGGGAGCAGTAACTTAGACAGGAGCCAGGGGTCCAGGAGACATGGTCGAATGCCTTCCATCCCATGTAGGTGGAAATTACCACCCACAGGTTCCACCGGGGTTCAAGACCTCAGTTCGATTGGAGACCAGGCTGTCTGTGCATAGCCCATTGCCCCACAATATGGCGTGGTCCAACAGATATAACAGATCGCAAGGCTATTAATCACTTTCAGTCTGTAACTTTCTGAAGGGAAACAAAAACACAGAGTTTATAGCTTTTCAATTGGAAAGACAATTCTGTAAGGCGATCTGTTGGTGCATGGACCAACTTGTTCTCACAGCATGTATAGATACCCTCAACCCATCTCACCAAAGGCATACATATTCACACAATAAAAAAATCGAACTAAAATATTTAAAACTAAAATTTAAAACACCCATAAACTCAAGGTAGCATCTCTGTGGCTCTCTATTCCTGCCCCACAGTGTCCTATTCACAGGCGTTTCTTTGCATATGGATAAAGACAAGGGCTCCAGAAGAGAAAGCTTGAATTTTCTGCACTAGCTACCACTTACAAACTGTATAACTTCATATAAGTTGCATATATATATATATCTATTATATATACATATATAACATATCATATATGTTATAAATATAATGTTGCATGTTATATCATATACACTTATTATAGTTGGTCTGTGTTCTGTTTTTCTTTCCTTGATGTACAAGACAAATGTCAATATTTACCTCAAGGGATTGTTGTATGATAAATGAATTAAAAATTTCAAAAAGCTCAGAATAATGTTAAACAGGAGTAACTATGAAAAAATACAAGAAAGGATGATTAACTTAACTATCACAAAATTTTATGGCATGTTATTAACCTCTCTACTATAAGACCACCTTCTGGTAAATGGTACTTAGAAATCCTCATTGTACCAAGAGAAACAATTTTTAGAATGATTTTAATTTTATTATATGTTTATTCTTCGGGCTTGCCATTTCTGAGGTTGAAATCATGATCTCTTTATTGAGACAACACACATAAATTAAATTGAGCTACAGAAAACATAGTCTTCCCCATTACAAACACTTCTACAAATGACATATGAGAGCAACCTAAGAGCAGGTGCAGTATAAAAGGCTTGCTTTTAGTTGCCTTGAAGGGAGGCTGTTTATGGAAGAATCAAGTCTGCATTGGCAAAAGTAAAAGGACACATTGGGTCCTCAGCAGTCCTAAAAAAAAGTGCACAAGTAGGCTTAAAATACCATGTCTTTTAATAACTCTGTAAGGCATTGTACATTCCATGAAAAAAAAAATTAACTGAATTCACTGAACATTTATTGTGCGCCTTACTTTTTGGTATGTAAGCATGTTATTCTAGTCATTTTTTATTTTGGTCATGAACACACTTTGCTAGAGCTATTTTAATGTTTCAAATAATAAAACTAACATTTAGTTAACTTAAGTGTGTCACTCAACTCTGTTTAATAGAAAATTTTAAAAACTTGTATGTGCGTATAGAAAATCAAGACCATCAAGATGATATTGACCTTTTGACTCGTGTCCCCATCACCACTGCATGGAGGTTTTGCTCAGATAGCTATTTGCTCTGTCCTATATCAAGAGGATGCTGAGGCTCATTTGACAAACTAAAATCTGTTAGTAACTTTGAGGGGGCATAGTAATGGTAATGTTGTCAACATTAGAGACATAAGAGAAACAAAAATTCATAGATAATCCATACTCCACCTAAAGGAAATCCCAAATCTGATTATCAGTTTCTGAGCAATTCAGGTAGAATCACCTTTATAAAATGGAGTGATCTGATTCAAGTTCTGCATGGTGTCCTTCAAATCGAAATGCAGTCTTTCTATCCTTAAATTTCTTGGTCATCCTGTTATATAGTCTGCTTTCTTACACACTATTAGTAGTTATTTTTATGTTTTAAATGTTATTTCAAAGGAAAGAGTTTATGTGGAGTTAGCCTGGAGCTAAGATGAGTCAAAGCATACCTACAACCCTGGATTTTCTCACCCTGAGAGCAGCAAGAGTTTATCTGCTCCATTGCCTTGCCCTGGTACCAATCGACCTCCGCATATAAGCTTCCCCAGCATGAATGAGTCCTGGCAAATGTAGGAAATCCTAAGCTCACTGGTCTCCATGGTTATGAGGGCTGGTTGCTGTTTTTCTGAATAATGGGTCTGAAACATCCTGGGATGGACTTCCTTTCTATATGACCTTCTAAGGTTTATTCATTCCCTTGGACCCTGCTACTCCCAGACATGCAAATGAAGCATCCTCAATGTTCTTTCCCCAGCCAATAACATACCTCCACATATGTCCAACCAGCCATTCTCCCTAGGGTATGAACATTCTTTGACCTTTCCTAATAAACGAGCTAGTCCCCAACAGTCTCCCTTGGGTGTTCTTCATTCCCTTTCCCACCATTTTACCCTTCATACCCTGGGATCCAGCTACTTGGCAATAGTCCAATCATACCAATCAAAGAAGAACTTGAGCCTGGCAAGTTTACTGTGGCTCAAAGCTTGAGGTTATATTCTATCATAATGGAGAAATCATAGTAGTAGAGACAAAAGATAGCTAGTTGCTTTACATTCACAGTCAGGAAGCAGAAAGAGATGAATACTGATGTTGAACTTTCTTTCTGGTTCTCTTCAATCAGAATACTGGCTCATGGGAGGATATTATCTACATTGTGTGTGTGTGGGGGGGTCTTCCCTCTTCTAAAACACCCTCAAAATGCATCCAAAACTTTTCTTACTATGGTAAATCTAAATTCAATCAAGGTGGCAATAAAGATTAATTATCATAGATAACAGGGTTAAATGAACTACAAAATAGGAACACTTGATACTTTAGCAAGCAATTCTCATGATTAGAAATTCACCATAGTTCCACTGAAGAGTGTCAGTATTTCTTTGTGCTGTAGAAATACTTAGAAAGCTATAAAATTAAGATCACAACACTATGTCCCTTCCCTCTAGGGGTTTACCCAGCAGAGGAGTATATTTACTAATCTACTGAACTGTTTCTGAGACTCAAATGATAAATACATTGTTAAGAGAAATGCAGCTACAATAAACTCAAAGGTAAGACTGAAGGATTATTTTTTTCCTCCTTGCGATTTGGACTTGGCATCTGGATAAGCAACATTGTATTCAGAGCACATGGAAGAGTAAGACTGTTTGGTTACTATATAAATATTCTTGGAAAGTTGATTCATGATAGTTTATTTTAGTGCTATCTCTAAGGCATAGTTATTTCCCAAACCATCAATACAGCGAAAAAATTTGTAAATTTCTTCAAATTTTCTGATTCTGTATAAACAACATACATCTACATTTATTAGGTTACTGTAACTTTAAACTGAAGCAGCAAAGTAAAGTAGAGGTCACAGTACATGCATTAATATCAATAGGAATTATAAAAGTATCTGACCCATTACACTGGCAAAAGGTAGCTAGCAAAGCAGAAGAAATACATGATGCAATAGTCAAGTGAAACACTTCCAGTATGGCCTCTCATGGACACCAGAATGGAAACAAAGAAGAATTTCCTGGAAGACTTCATTTGGGGCTAGTCAGAGATTGTCGTCAGAGATCCAGGACTTGAACAAAGATCTGCTTTGTAAACAATGTACACTTAGTAAACCTTCAAATTTGATGTATGCCTTTCTCAGTAAAATGAATTACATAAGGTCACACTATGCATCTGATGCTGAGAAGTCTGGCTAGCAAAAGACCAATTGGCTAACAATCAGCTTTTAAATCAGGGAGGAGTTAGGCTTGTCTTGGTTGCTCGGTCCTAAAGTCCTGAGTAAAGAATGTTTAGTGAGAGCATTGGGATGACAATACACAGAGCCCTTCCCACTCCATGGCCATTACAATGTGTAAGTATGTGGTGAAAAGATGAGGGAGAAAGAGACGTGGAACGTTTTGAGCGCTATGAAGAAAGGTGGAACTGGAGAGGCAAGGGTGGTAAGGAACAGCCTAATATAAGTAGCCTGTGCTGCCACCTAAGGCCATGGTGATGTTCCAGCCCTCACCATTGCTGAGGAGTCTTGTGACAGGAAGGGTATGAGTAGAGATCCATGGCTCTTTGTACCACCACTGGATGTAGAGCTGTCCTTGGTCTTTGATGACACCTGAGACCATACTGATATCCAAGTCCAGCACAGATCTGGTCCTGCACCTCACCTGGGCAAACGGTGAGAGCTGTCAATTGTACAGGTACAGAAGAGTGGGCATGGTGACCAGCTAAACTACCTCACAGACCCAGATCTAGGACTTTGACTCAGTCCACTCCAAAATCAACTTCATCTATGAACTGCTGGAGCAGGTACAGGGTCCAGTCCTACAGATCAAAAGTTGCAGGATCTCAGTGACACAAGACAATAGGGGGATACCCAACAGGAGTCCTGGTGAAGAGCCAGTATTGCTAGTTAAATAGCAAATTGGAATATTTTTACAATAAACAAAATTATTTGTTTTAATTTATCATTTACAAATGATTTATTTGGTTCTAGCCCCTAATAAGATACTATATTTTATATATTGCTATTAATATAAATATATTAAACATGTATAGATAAATAAATATAAATACTAATATAAACAGTATAATAGAAATGTAGTTAATGCTATTTATATTAATAGAACTTAATATGTAATATAATGTTTTAAATATTAATGATATATATTAATATAATTGATATTAATATGTGTTATATATTGATTATTGAAAATATATGTTTTACATGTGTTATACAAGTTCAAATAAATGTGTTGTGCTTTATATATTTTTTTATTTTTTAAGTAAATTTTAGTCATTATATTTCAATTACATTCTTCCTCTCTCCTAATTTCTTTCTGGTCCTCCCCATACTTTTATCCTCTTGACTTTATATTCTTTTACTCTATCTATAGAACAAGCAAGCAAACAAAATAAAACAAAGTAAAACAAAACAACAAAACACACACAAAAAACATACAAAATATAAAAATCAGAAATCAAAATAAAGAAGGAAAAGACCAATAAGAAAAAAAATACTCAAACAAAGGCATAGGTGGCTAAAAAAAAGTTAACTATTGAGTTTATTTTGTGTTGATCAACTACTTCTAGATATGGGAATTGCCTTGGAGTGCAGTTTTACTTAATTTCTTTCCCTTCCCTTCCCTTCCCTTCCCTTCCCTTCCCTTCCCTTCCCTTCCCTTCCCTTCCCTTCCCTTCCCTTCCCTTCCTTTCCCTTCCCTTCCCTTCCCTTTCCTTTCCTTTATGAGATTCCATTGGAGAAAACAGATTTTTCCATTGCCAACTGGTATCAAATAATTTCTGGGTGAGGAGTGGGTACCTGTGCCCACTTCCCTTCTCAATGGCAGGATCCAATCTCTCTTAAACCTGTGCAAATACTTGAACCTGAGTATAGACAGGACTGATACTAATGAAGAAGATCGAAGGAAAGGGTGAATAGAGTCTGGAGTGTTATGAAGAGACTACAGGGAAACTAGAATATGACCAACCAAAGAGTACACATCGAGGGACCCATGGCTCCAGCCACATATGTAGCAGAGGATGGCATTGTTGGGCATCAATGAGAGAAGATGCCCTTGATCTTATGAAGGCTTGATGTCCCAGAGTAGGGGAATGCGAGGTTGGAAAGGTGGGAGTGAGGAGATAGATAGGGGAACACCCTCATAGAAGCAGAGTGAGGGGGATTGGATAGGGGGTTTCCATGGGGGGGACCAGGAAAGGGGGTTATGACAGGATTTTCCCTGTCCAGTCTACTTACATATTAGTGCAGCAGGAGTCCTGTTATTGGACCGGCAAAAGGGAGGCAGAATTAAGAGTTGGGGAGGCAGAAAGGACAGGATAGAGAGAGGAGAGGCTAAGATGGAGGTGGATGGACAGGAATAAGATCCTGATCCCGTGTCCTTTTAAATAGCCACAAGTAGTTATGAATACCATATAGGAATAGAATAATTGGGATAACTTGTCTGATCTAGGTGGGTAGCTTGTATCATTATCAATTGGCTCTGATATTGTGTGGGCACCTTGTGAATTGAGAACTTATTGATATATAAATCTGACTTGTTTATTATAAACTTCTAGACTTTCGTTTTACAGGGTTACTGGAAGGTAGGACTGCCAACCACAGTTGACTTATGGCTGAGAAGGAACTAGCATCTCCAGAGACAAGCAAATTGTAATTGGGATAGCTGTTACCAGTCCCTCTGGGGGCTAGCTTGAAACAGAGTTGGCAGGACCATGCCAGGGCAGAGAGTTGCTGACTATAGCGCGGAAAGCATGCAGGTCGTTTTTAATATTTCCTGCAACAGGGGATAATATTTGAAATGTAAATAAAGAAACTATCCAATAAAATAAATAAATAAATGCTGTGAACATAAATAAATAAATAAATAAATAAATAAATAAATAAATAAATAAATAAATAAATTTGGGATGGAAGAGAAGAGTAAAGGGAAGAATATAGGTAAGTACCACTAACACTGAAGGAAGGCCATTTGTAAAACTACTTGGAAACTTAGCAGTAAGTATTGAAGCTTCCTAATATATACATATATAAAAGAAGTATAAGTGGAGCCATCAAGTAATAGAGGAAATATGTTCCAACTATATGTCTCATGCCACCAACAAACTCTTCAATGCCAGGAATGGGTTATAATTTGTTGAGTTGTCAGACAAATGGGTCCCATAGAAACTGCAAAACAGCACAAGCAATTGTCAAAGCTATTTGATATTCTCTAAAACATGATGGAGGGCCTATTGCTGGAGACAGTAAATATATTTGTCAGAGAACATAGAGAAGTAAGCCTGGTACCTACTTAGAAGCATCATTCCTATTGGAAAGTATTCTGCACCCTACTTGAGGAGAAAGGTAACCATCAGTATCTTCCAGTGACTTACAACAGTGGCCTTTCTGCAAGATATACTGGTGGAATACTAGCACAAATATTATGGGAGTAACCAACCACTTTCTGATTGGCTATAAGGGCCACTCCATGAAACGGACCCATAGCTGACCCTGTTAAAGTCACCAGGAATCTGAGAATGGATTGGCCATAGGCCTAAGTGAAAACCTAATACTGTTATTCTACTAAAGGAACATAGCAATAAAATAACTCCAAGTGACAAACTGTTACAGATCAATGTTTTCTACTTTTATATAATTTCTTTAGAGGACAGGTTGAGAAACCTTGTTCACAATTATTTCCCTGTATATCCTAATAATACATTTGTAAAATATCTATGCTTTGAATAATTTTATCACAGTATTAAGTCATAACCTTTTTAATTCTCGTAAGAAATAATGCCCAAAATCTCAGAGACTGATACTCCTTAAACTTAGTGCTCAGATCACAACCTACTGCTAATTATGGGTCCTCTCTTTGATGACTCTCCTTTAAACGTGATCAGGAGAACTGAAGTGTAGCCTCCTTATTTCCTCTGTTTCTCAACCTTTTACTTCCATTATTTTAAGTTTGTTTTCTTCCATACTGGGAATTGAGCCCAGAGTCTTATGCTTGATGAACAAACATTTTACACAGATCTATATATCAAGCCCCACATTCTTTTTTTTTTTTAATTCAAAGATAAGGGAGAATGAAATGGAGAAACCATTTTAATCTTTCTTGTCTCTAACCAGAAGTGGCAAATCACATACCTCTCCATATTCCCATTGGCAGTAAATCAGGTATATGTTTCCAGGCTCATAAGCAAGGCGATAGAATCTTTATGCTCCAGAAATTGTGATGGTGGTAGACAACATTTGCTATGGCATGCATCATACATATTTCCATAACAAGAGAGGGAGAAGGATAATAGTGAACACTGGGCATCCTTTTCTACTTCCACTATTTGTATTCAGACGCCAGCTACAACCATTCATTTAGTCAGAAAGTATATACTAAATGTCGACTATGTGGTAGGCAGTAGTCTGAGCAGCAGAACGTGTTTGTAAACATGAGGAGAAGCCCATGAATAAGAAAATACTTCTTCAAAAGGCTCATCATTTTCATCTGCAAAGCAGTGTTTGAGGAGAACTTTTACATATCTGTCATTGTGGTCAAAACACGGCATCTTAACTTCAATTTGGATCATAAACCTAAAAGAAAGACGGTTGGAATTAAATGAATATATAATAAATGGCTAAATTTATCTTCACAGTTCTCTATTACATTTTTCATGTCTCCATTTTTCTAAAATTTTAAACAAATAGAAAAGTCACATTGTTAAAATAAGCAAATATAGAGTGATTTATGTTTTTATTCATTGCTTAATATTTATATTTCTTCAAAGGAATTGTTATTTACACATGTCAAAATTCAGAATGTAGTTTATATACCTCTTGTCACATTAAAATGTTTCACATATATTTGTTTATATCCATATACAATAAGAAATCATTGTGTACATTTTTAAAGCATACTTCAAAAGACAGAAGTTATTGTCTCCATAGTACTTATTAGTAATTAGTAAGTGTTTGTTGATTTGATAAAAACCATAAAGAATATTCTACTGCTTACATGTATGTATTTAAAATTTATTGATTTATGATTTATAAACTAAATTTCAATTTAAAGAAGTGTGGAAACAGCAGCTGTCTTTTGAAGTTTATTTGAATCAACAATTACTAGTTATGGGTCGAGACTGGGTTGGGAGGGAAGGTAACAGATTTGTAACCGAGAGAAGAGAGGCAGGATATATAAGGTGGAAGAAGATGAACTCAACCCATTGCTGGCTGCCCTGAGCATTACAAAATCTACGGGTAGGGAATATAGGGTGTATACCATGTAGGAACTGAAAACTATACTTGGCTGATTGGCTGATAGCCAATAATAAAGTTGAAATTGCATTTCTACTACCATAAAGGTCTAAATTTGGCTATAATCCAAATCTATAAACTTCCTTTGTATTGCCCAGACTCTGCAAAAAGTGAAGCAATCTGCCAAAAACTCAAACAAAAACTCTAAGCAGAGAAATCACTGGGCCACAGCTTCTGACCCATGTTTACTCAAAAAATGACTATCATTTAAAGCCAATAAGTTTTTGGTAATTTTTTTTCAATAAAAAATCTAAATAATGTGTATCTGATGAATGATCACACAGTAAATGAACTCATAAAGCCCCCTCTACTAAATCAATAAATAAAAGCAACTACAAATAGTGTTCCTTACTATCTAAATGTACATATCATCTTTTAAAATTTTCACAATATATATTGATTTTGCTTATTTTTTAACATATACCACTATAGAATCATGGACTTATGTTGGATCTGGCTCTGTCATCAATGTTGTAAATATAAAACATCTATGATTATGTGTGTAGTTCTATTGATAATTTATAGTAAGAATGTATCATGGGATTTGGTCATTACCTTTTCTTCAATTTTATCTTACTCTTAAAATGTATTCAACATTTGTGCTTTCTTTTAGATTACAAGAATGCTATATACCAAAGGTGTTAGGACTAGGAGAGATAACACAATATCTTTATAGATGTAGCATCTTCCTTTAGAGACTATTGGTTTTGTTCTTTTTAAAAAGAGTGAAGAAAGTTACAGACTGGATTCTCCTTTGAGAAACACAGCATTTTTTTTTTCTTGTACATGTCTTCCCTGTTGGGTGTATGGGTAGGCAGAGAAGTTAACTAAAAATAAAGAACAAAGAGAAGATAATTAAGAAGCATCAAGGATCTTGATGACTTCCAGGAAATAGAAAGCATAAATAAATGTTAGTTACTATAAAAATCATTTTAAAAATGTAACAATTTAGGAGGAAGCTCAAAAATTCATGTTAAAAGTATTGGCGAAATCAGGAATTCAAGGCCCATAACTAAACATATTAAAAACAATATACAGCAAACCAACAGCCAATATCAAATTAAATGGAGAGATACTTGAAGCAATGCCACTAAAATCAGGGACAAGACAAGGATGCTGATTCTCCCCATATCTATTCAATACAGTACTCAAAAGTCTAGCTAGAGCAGTAAGACATCAAAAAGAGGCAAGGGTATAGAAATGGGCAAAGAAGTAGAAGTATCAGGATTTGCAGATGATATGATAGTATACATAAGCAACCTCAAAAATTCTACCAGAGAAATTCTTTTTTAAATTTTTATTTTATTTTTAATTTATTTTTTATACTCCATATTCCATTCCCCAACCCCTGTCCACCCTCTAACTGCTCCACATCCCACACCACTTCCCCACCCCACCCCATCTCCATGTGGATGTCCCTACCTCCCACCCCACCTGACCTCTAAACTCCCTGGGGCTTCCAGTCTCTTGAGGGTTAGGTGCATCATCTCTGAATGAACACAGACCCAGAAGTCCTCTTACTGTATGTGTGTTGGGGGCCTCAAATCATGTGGTATATGCTGTTCATTTGGTGGTCCAGTGTTTGAGAGATATCTGGGTTCCAGATTAATTGAGATGGCTGGTCCTCATACAGGATCACCCTTCTCCTCAGCTTCTTTCAACCTTCTCTAATTCAACAACAGGGGTCAGCTGCTTCTGTCCAGTGGTTGGATGTAAATATCTGCATCTGACTCTTTCAGCTGCTTGTTAGGTCTTTTGGAGGGCAGTCATGATAGTTTCCTTTTTGTGAGTGCTCCATAGCCTCAGTAATAATGTCAGGCCTTGGGACCTCCTTTTGAGCTGGATTCCACTTTGGGCCTATTGCTGGACCTTCTTTTCCTCAGGCTCCTCTCTACTTCCATTCCTTCAATTCTTTCAGACAGGAACAATTATGGGTCACAGATGTGACTGTGGTATGGCAACCTCATCCCTCACTTGATCTCCTGTCTCCCTGCTGGAGATGGGCTGTATAAATTCCCTCTTCCTACTGCCTGGCATTTCATCTAAGGTCACTCCCTTTGAGTTCTGGGAGTCTCTCACCTCTTAGGTCTCTGGTGCATTCTTGGGTTTCTCCCCAACCTCCTATTTCCTGAAGTTGACTGTTTCCATTCTTTCTGCTGGCCCTCAGGGCTTCAGTCCTTTTTCCTCACCCAATACCAGATCAGGTTCCCGTCTTCCCCTCACTTCTCCCCCATTCTCCACTTGTCCTCCCAGGTCCCTCCACTCCCGCCTCCCACCCCCACTTGTGATTGCTTTCTTCTTTCTCCCAAGTGGGACTGATGCATCCTCAATTGGGCACTTCAGCTTGTTGAGCTTTTTGAGTTCTGTGGACAGTATCTTGGGTATTCTGTATGGTGTTTGTTTGTTTGTTTGTTTTTGTTTTTTTGTTAATATCCATTTATTAGTGAGTACATACCATGCATGTCCTTTTGAGTCTGAGTTACCTGACTCAGGATGATGTTTTCTAGTTCTATACATTTGCCTGCAAAACTCAGGATGTCCTTGTTCTTAATAGCTGAGTAGTATTCCATTGTATAAATGAACCACATTCTTCTGTTCATTGCTTGGGTATAAGTATTTGCATCCTACCTGCTCAGTTACCCTTTGGACCTCTCAGAGGACAGCCATGCTAGGCTCCTGTCTGTAAGCACACCAGAGCATCAGTTATAGTGTCAGACCTTGGAGCTTCTCCTTGATTTGGGTCACAATACGTGCTGGTCACTGGACCTTCTTTCCCTCAGTCTCTTCTCCATTTTTGTCCCCACAGTTCCTTTAGGCAGGAATGATTCTGGGTCAGAGTTTTGGACTGTGGAATGACAACCCCATCCCTCAGATTGATGCCCCTTCCACTGGAGGTGGACTCCACAAGTTCCCTCTCTCCACTCTTGAAATTTCATCTAAAATCTATCCCTTTGAGTTCTGTCTCCTTTCCTAGGGTCTTTGGTGCATTCTAGAAAGTCCTCCCCACCTCCTACCAGGCAGCATGCACTGGAACATGTACAGTGGAAGGACTGCCTGGTGTGGCCTTGGTGGAAGAGGACACACCTGGCCCTCTATAGACTTGGGCTCCTAGGGAGTGGGGAGGTCTGGTATGGTTCAGGGTGCTGTAGGGACATCCTCTTGGAGACAGGGGAGGAGGAATGGGATAGGGAGCTGTCAGAGGACAGACTGGAAGGAGGCTGAAGACTGGACTGTGAAAAAGATATAATAATAATAATAGTAACAACAACAACAGTAGGAGTAGTACTAGTAATAGTAGTAGCAAAAGTAATAATAATAATAATAAAAGAACTCAGGAGCCTAGTATGACTGTCCTGTGAAAGGCCCACACAACCAGCTGAGATAGATGCAGACACTTACACCCAACCAATGAATAGTTTGGGACCCCTATTGCTAAATTAGGGAAAGGCTAGAAGAAGTTGTGAAGGGTGAGTGGCCCCTTTGAATACCCACAGTCTCAACTAACCTGGATCTCTGAGATCTCTCAGACACTGAGTCACCAATCTGGCAGCATACAATGGCTGGTATGAGACCCCTAACACATATGCAGCAGAGGACTGCCTTGTCTGGCCTCAATGAGAGAAGAAGCACCTAGCCTTCAAGGAACTTGGGGCCCCAGGGAGTAAAGAGTCCTGACTGGTTGTCTGGGTGGGGACATCCTTTTGGAGATAGTGGAGGAGGAACAAAATGAGGAATTGTCAGAGGGTGTACCTGGAGGGGCATAAGGACTGGACTGTAAAAAGAAATTAAAGATAATTAAAAGGAAGACAAAGAAGAAGAAGAAAATGGAATTACATTCAGAAGGACAGGGACATTTTGTAATAAGAGTTGGGTCTCAGAAACGGAAGGACTTGAAAGTGAGAGATTTCTGATCTAAGTATAATGTCATGCTAATTTGTACACTTTCCAGGGTTTCTTTTTTCTGCACAGATTACAAAACATGTTCAAAATGAGATTCAAATAATAAAAAAAGAAAGTAGATGGATAAAACCTTGCTAAAGAGATAACTTTTGATTCCTTGCATGTTTAATTGTCATACTTTATTGTCTTAGTTAATTTCAACGAAGACATCTAACACTGATACTATTTATCTCTTTCATAGGGTACATAGGTGGAAATACTTTGTGTGTATTATATTTATATTTATTTTGAGAGTTTCATTTTTGCCTCTTTCTTTCTCTTTCTCTCTATCCCCCCTCTCTCCCTCCCTCTCTCTCTTTCTCTCTCTCTCTCCCCCCTTCATTCTTCCTAAGGTATGGTTTCATTGACAGAGACCATACCTTTCGAATACCAACGTCATTAACACGTAGTTGCAAATATTTGTTGATGAAAGCCTGTCTTGTTCATTTGGGGATTCTTCAGCAGCATAAGTATTTGCATTCTATTCATTATCCCACTCCTGGCATGTGTGTACATGGAGAAAACTACTGTTTGAGAATTACTGAACTAAATTCTCAGTTTAATGAAGTGTGCCAGCTGTCTTTCAAAGTTTATTTTGAATCAACAATTACTAGAGTTGTGGGGAGAGACTAGGGGGAAGGGAGGGAGGGCAAACTATAGTTGGGTGTAATATATGAGAGAATAATTATAATAAAAGACATTACTAGAATAAACTTGTGAGCCTCTAACATCTTTAAAGTTGGTAATAACCTGAAGGGTTAGAACAACATGCAGGATATTTTGGTCCACCAGGTTACACACATATAAGTGAGTTTTATTTAGTTACAACCCTAACTTTAATTCAATTACTGTCTTCTACAGATTAAAACAAATTATATTGAGTATATTCCTGCTTCTTAGAAACCCACTGAGAAATTGTTAAATGTATTATTTTATCAGTATACTAATTTTGGCTAGTAAGGATATCTATGATAAATTTTGAAAGAATACCATGAACCATTTAAGTGTTAAATCCACGGGGTGGGCCAGATCACTGCATACTGTTTCTTCTTGGATTTATTCCAGGTAATATTTTCACATTTTAATGATTTTGGATTTGGCCCGCTTAAATACTTAGAAGCTGGAGCCAGCACAAAAAAATATTTTTTTCAAAATGAACAATGTGAGCCTGTCATCTTTAAGAAAACACATTTGCCCACCTCCAGCAGAAAGACAGGGCATCAAGTGAGGGATGGGGTTGCAATTCCACAGTCAAAACTCTGACCCATAATTGTTCCAGTCGGAAAGAACTTCAGGGATGGAAATGGAGAGGAGCCTGAGGAAAAAAAGATCCAGTGACAGGCCCAAAGTGGGATCCAGCTTATGGGGAGGCCCAAAGACCTGATACTATTACTGAGGTTATGGAGTGCCCACAAAAATGGACCTATCATGACTGTCCTCTGAAAGATCCAACAAGCAGCTGAATAAGTCAGATGCAGATATTTGCATCCAACCAAGGGACAGAAGCTGCAGACCCCTGTGGTTGAATAAGGGAAAAGCTGGAAGAAGATGAGGAGGAGGGCAACCCTGTAGGAGGATCAGCAGTCTCAATTAACCTGGACCCCCAAAATCTCTCAGACACTGGATCATCAACCAGGCAGCATATATCAGCTGATATGAGGCTCTCAACACATATACAGCAGAGGACTGCTGGGACTGAGTTCAATCAGAGAAGATGCACCTAAAAGAGACTGGAGGCCTCAGGGAGTTTAGAGGTCAGGTGGGGTGAGGGTGGAGGAAGTGGGAATATCATGGAGACAGATGCAGGAAGGAGGTATAGGATGTGGAACAGCTGGAGGGCAGACTGGGAGGGGAATAAAATCTGAAAGTTAAAATAAATAAGTGGATAAATAAAAAAGAAAGCACATTTATAGTTATGTCACATACCCTTTTGGTAGTTACCTAATAAGTTGATTCAATGAATTCTGCTAAAGATTTAACAGTGAACTTCATGTGCTTAGTGTCAGACATCCAGGGATCCCCTGTGCCTTCTGAGCAAGCCAAAGACAATGGAAGTTTACAAGGGACATAAGATGTCTCCATCGTGCTGTTTCCCCCCTTGCCATTCTTTTCTGACAGGGGTAAAAAGAGCCCCAAAATGATTTGCAGCTATTAAGTTCTTTATGAAGAAGTAACACTGTAATAAGACCCACACTTTTATCCTCCGAGGCTTCAGTTTTTTTCATATATTCATATACATGCCATCAAAATCCCTTCTTTGGAAATGTACGTAAAAGAAATACAAATGCCACCTCCACATCAAGACTGAGACTTGTAAAATCAGCCTGCTTCCTTTGGTCTTTTGCACATTCTTCATTCTTCTACAGACTGATTTAAATATTAGGCAAGTGTCTACTTGTACCTTTAAGATTCTGTGCAATTCTTAAAACGTTGCAATTAAATGCAATAATAACTTTTGCTTTAAAGTAACACAGCCTTTAGAGCAAATGTGATGCATTATATTGACATAACAAATGTGGACATTAATTAAAGAGCAGGAGAATCCAGCAGAGAAGTTTGCCCTCCATCTGCTTGACCTGAGGTAATAACAATGTTCCATTAACCCAAGCTGACAGATTTTCTAGGGTTTGTCTCCATCCCTGAAGTTGGTGCTTCTGGTATGAATAACCATATGTGTTACATCATCCAGAGCATGCCATGCAGAAGGAAACGAACTGTTTATGCATCCTGCTTTTCTGTTTTCTTTCTCCTTCCATTCCTTGGGATGTCTGCTACAGGTAGCCATCCATACCTTTCCCCAGCTGCATACCAATGAGCTTTCCAGCCATAGCACCAAGTTGCAGTGTGTGGCCTCAGGTTTGGACCACTAGTTTCTCAAAGACAGTCCCATAAACTACATAACGCCACAGAGCAAAGAGCCATAAGAGTAAATGCCTTTTGTAACATACTCCTCAGATTTATTCAAATAGGATTTGAAGGCAGAAGTATGCTGGATGCAACACACAGGAAAAAAAAAAAAAAGAAAGAAAAAAATAGAAAAGAAAAGGACCATACAGATTTTTCTAAATAATAAATTAGTGGGATGGAGTAACTTGTCCCAGAGTTAAAATTTAAATCTTTTTGATTGTGTTCACATCCACTATGCATTACTGAACCAAGGGGACTGTTTTCTCTTCCATCTTATTACAGATCAAACATCAAACATTTTTTACAAGAAGCATGCACCCAGGAGGCATTTTGCTTTGTCACAATACAGATTTCACAGCATCTCTGATGGGAGAGCAGACTTGCCTGCAGCCTCGGAGAACAACAGGATGGTGCTTTGCTGTACCCCTCTACCTCCTCCCCTGGAATTGTTGCCTCACTGCAGTAAGTAGCTTTCCCTCCAATTATCCAAGCTCCTCAATCCACAGAGCTTGACCCCCAGGACTTCAGCAAACACTAGTTGTTTGCAGTCATTAATCCAAGATTATAAGCACGGAGGGACACTCATGAGAACAGGGTGAACTCGTGCTTCCTGAAGAAAGACAATGACTGCGTTTCTTCAGAACACCTCCCAGTGTGTGGGGGCTGGGCTGCGCTGCCATTTTCGTCATTCCTTTTTCCTGAAATCACATTTTCTCCCTCATCATGTCAAGTGCTGCTGTGGTCTGGCTAGAGCTTCCTTGGGGCGGGCAATAGCCCCACTGCTGCTGCAATCTCAGGATGGCTCCACTCTCCTCTCAGCCTTTGCCTGGACGGTGGAATCTAGACTGCAGCAAGCCTGATGGAACAAAGAAAGAAATTGGAAGATTATACCAACTGGAGGATTATATGGACTAGTTTCCCTGATAGCCAATGTCAGAATTTAATTTTCAGCTGTGCACGTCCCTGCCAACAATGCTTTACGTTTCTATTGTAGGGAGTGACAGTGGTGTATCCTTGGTAGCTGAGTTAGTCCCAACTCATGATCTCTATGTACATGAAATTTAGTCACAGAACTTTGATATGGGATATCTTCTTCAGTGTTCTATATTCCATGACCTTTCTCTCTTCTCATGCTCTGCAGCAGCTCCATTAAATTTATAGAGGAAAATAACCTGCCTATAACAGCGAACTCTACGCTATGCTATTCTATTTATAAGATATTGTATTAATTCAGAATCCATCTTTCATTGTTACCAAGGATCTGATGAAATCTTTCAAGGTCTTCTTGTAAGCCAAAGAGAAAGTATATCTTGAATTTGCTTAATTTTGATACTGTGTTACATAGCAAATTAAAACATCCTCTTTGTTGCAGAAATTGGCCCTAGAACAGAGGGCACTTTGCTCCCTAGGTCTGAAGGTCACTGATATCAAGGTGAGCTAAATTATTCTTCCATGTACTCCAGTCTCGGCAGCTTTTAGTGTCTCCTTATAAAGATTATATTCAACCCTCCTTAGCAAATGAAGAAAGGACTTAGTGATGCTCTCTCATTCTCCTTCTTCCCACAGATGGTGATAAATTCAGATTCAGACTCCATTAAACCTGAGTAGAGCAACCCAGCAGGTGGCTGTACTAATGGAAAATCCTGGCTTTGGAATAATGGGAATTACAACCGACAGCTCTTCTATGCCACAAAAAAAGATGATGTATTCTTATTGACAGTGTCGCATTTGAGTCCAGAAGGCTGATCTGAGAGTTCTGTCCTGGCACAACGGAAGCTAAAAGCCCCCTGGGTGCTTTCTTGGCCACACCACTATAATTTTTGTCATCTGAACTTTCTATTACAGTTCATTTTACAAATCGCATGTAAGTTGAAGAGCAATAGTGGCGAGGGGGGGAGGGGGAGAGGGGGACTTCATTTTGCCTACAGGCGTACTTTTATTCTTTTTCTTGCTTTAAAGGACAAATAAAAGTTGACACTGCACAGTATTTCCAGCCAACTCAGTATTTTCGATGCTGACATACTAGCCCACGTTATGTCAGTGATTCTATACAAGCTCTTTTGAGAATGCTTCTTCTGTTTGGAACATTCAGGGATTGCCTAGGAGGTGTGATGCTTGGTAGTCCTGCGTTCCGTTGTTCCTCCTTTGATATTCCTTTTCTCTTCGTTTCATCTTCCTTTTTAAATCACAAGAACTTATTTGACAAAAAGCAAGCCTTGGTATATTGATCTGTGGAAGCATCTGGATGTTCAGATATTTAGAATTTCATATTTCCACTAAGCCTCCAATTTGCTGAAAATATAACAAGGAGTTATGAAAATACTTCATTGTATTCACCATCTGCCAACACTTTAAAAAACATTATATTAAGACCAATAATTCTATTTACACTTTCTCAGTATAGTGTATTTCCTCTCAAGATCTGTTAGTACTTTACAAAACTGAACTGAGTCATTGACACATTCTTACAAACAGTTTTGTGGTATAAATAAATGGGGACATTTTCAAAAGACAAGTAAAGCTTTAAGACTGTCTCGAAGAGTTAAGATTCAGTTTAATAAAAATTGTATTGCATCATTAAGTTAGTCATATCTCCATTTTGTAATGTAGTGACTGAGAGCTTTGTAGTGAACAATTCAAAAGCTAGAATTTCTTGTTACTTATTGTGAGTTCAAGGCTTAATTTTATACTAACTCCAAAGTGGTTCTGCTGCTTAAAGCAGAGGGTCAAAGGCTTCCTTCAAGAAGATGAACTCATTCAAAACAAGACCAATACACCATTCCAGAGAGGGCTTCAGCTCTTCATACTTTCAATGGTTAAAATTATGAATTAGAAGCTAAGTGCTTTCAAGTAACAAACAGAGATGACATTATGAGATGATAGTAAAAATAGATTCTGTAAGTGAGTAAAGGTGTCATGATATATTTGTTTTAAGATTTCTCGCTAATCTTTCTTATAATGTTCTGAATTAAAGAACCACCTGAGATACCAGGGTTATAGAGTTACCTTCACCCAAAATATAACCAACGACTTTTACTACATGAGAAAATTGGTAAATCACAGCCAGATAGCAACTCAGAAACTGTACACTTAACCATGACTGAGAAGGTTAGGAAAATAAAGTACTAACTCATAACGGTAAAGTATTTTGTTTTTATTTCAAATGCTGTTTTTAATTGTTAAAAAAGCCACAGTAACTCGAACAGATTGTTAGCACAGAAGAGTAGGAGTAATTAACAACCATCATAAGACTGAAATTATTAAAGCTTTCTATTTCCAAAATGTTATATTATTGTTTTAACTTAGATATTGACGTCAAAGAAAGATCTATTTATCACAAGAATAGGATTTATAAAACAAACTAGCAATGTTTTCCTTTGGAGAAACAAAATCTTCATAATTAACACAAAATAATTTTCACCATTTCATCAAAAACAATTACAAAATTAAAAAAAGAAAAAAGAAAATCCAGACCTGATGATACAAGCAGAAAAAAGTGAACTTGAATAGAAAACTCATTTTTTCTCAGCTATACTGTCAAAAGATCTTGGTTTTCAGATCTCATCTGTGATACTTTCTGGTAAATATCAAACAAACAATACAGGAGGCAAAACAGGATAACCTTTTATTCTGTTCTTTGGAAACACTATCTGAAGATAACTTTAGACTCTGCAGTCTGAAAGGATCTGTGGTAAGATAGCCCCAGACACCTCACAGGCTTACATGTATTTTGCACATGTTTCTGAGTAATGAAGAAGAAATCAGGGTTCCACAAGCCAAATATGGAGTTCTAATAATTTGCTTTAATGTGTCACAGAATTCAGAAAAATAACTTCATTCCAGATTATAGTGATGGATGTTACTCAGTGATCACTGGGACAGGGAAGAAATAAAGAAAAAAATTAAAGACTTTTTAAAATTCAATGAAAATGAACAACAACTCAACCTTATGAGACACAATGAAAGTCACTGTTATGAGGAAATTTCATAGCATTATGTTCATTCATAAAGAAATTTGAGAGAGCTCAATTTAGCAACTTAAAAGCACACCTGAAATCTCTAGAACAAACGAATAAGCACACCCAAGAGGAGTATACAGCAGAAAATAAACAAATTCATGGCTGATATTAATAATTTAAAAACAAAGAGAAAAATTCAACCAATAAAACCAATAGCTATTTCTTTGAGAAAATCAACGAGACAGAAAAACCCTTAGCACAACTAGCTACAAGACAGAAAGACAATATAGACAATATTCAATTCTCAAAATCAGAAATCCAAAGAATCATTAGGTCTTACTTCAAAAGTCTGTACTCCACACAATTGGAAAATGGAAATAGTATGGATGATTTTACTGATAAACATCACTTACAAAAGTTAAATCAAGACCAGATAAAAAATGTAAATAGCCTATAACTCCTAAGAAAGAAAGGAAAAAACACAAAGCCCAGGGCCAGTTGTTCTAGAGCAGAATTGTACTAGAATTTCAAAGAAAAGCTTATGCCAATCCTCCTCAAACTATTCCACAAAATAGAAACAGATCGACCATCGCAAAACTCATTCTACGAGGCTATAGTTATCAAGATACCTAAACCACACAAAGGCTCAACAAAAAGAAGAATTTCTGATAAATTTCTTTTATAAACACTGATGACAAATATAATACTCTTTTGATATCTATTCAATATAGTACTTGAAGTTTTAGCTAGAGCAATAAGATGGCTAAAGGAGATCAAAGGGGTTTTAAGTTGGAAAGAACTCAAAATATTGCTATTTGTAGATGTTATGATAGTATACGTAAGTGGATCCCCAAAACTCTACCAGAAATCTAGACCTGATAAATATCTTCAGCAAAGTAATGAATGGATACAAAATTAACTAAAAAAAATCACTAGTCTTCCATTATACAAATGATAAAAGACTGAAAAAATATTATGAAAACAACATCTTTCACATTAGCCACAAATAATATAAAATATCTTGGTGTATGTAACTCTAACCAAGCAAGTGAAAGATCTGAATGAAAAGAACATCAAGTCTCTGAAGAAAGAAACTGAAGTAGATAACAGAATATGGAAAGATCTCCAGTGTTTATGGATTGGTAGGATTAAAGTAGCAGAAATGGCCATCCTACAAAAACCAGTATCAATGCAGATTCAATGCAGTTCCCATCAAAAATCCAACAAAATTCTTTACAGACCTTAAAAGAGCAATTCTCAACTTCATAAAGAAAAACAATTAAACCCAAGATAACTAGAACAATCCTGTAAAATAAAATAAATTCTAGAAGTATCATATTCCTGATATCAAGATGCACTACAGAACAACAGTAATAAAAACCACACAGGATTGGCATAAAACAACAGGTTGATCAATGGGAAAGAATATAAGACCAAAAAAATTCATATACCTATGGACACTTCATTTTTGACAAATGAGTCAAAACCATACAACAGTAAAATGAAATCATCTTCAACCAATGGTGCTCACAAATGGATGTCTGCATATAGGAGAATACAAACAGATCAATATTGATCTCCCCGCACAAAACTCAAGTCCAAATAGATCAAAGAGCTCAACATAAAGTTATATACACAAAATCTAATAGAAAAGAAAGTTGCCAAGTGCCTTGAACACATTGGCACAAAAAAATCCCCAACTTTCTGAACAGAACACCAACAGCACAGGCACCAAGATCAACAATTAATAAGTGGACCTCATAAAACTGAAATAATTCTGTAAGGCAAAAGGACCTTTTTGTCACCATAAGTAGGACAAACGAGCAGGTACAAAACAGGAAAAGATATTCATCAATCCTATATGTGACAGAGGGCTGGTATCCAAATTATATAATGAATGCAAGAAACTAGACACAAACAAAACAAATCACTCAATCCAATAATGGGATACAAAGCCAAACAGAGAATGTTCAACAGAGAAATTTTTAGTGGCTGAGAAGCACTTAAAAGTAGCTATATGACTGTTGGCATATATCCAAAAAAGGTCCCACCATGTCACAAGGGCATATGCTCCTATATGTTCATAGTAGCTGACCTTACCTGTGATAGCCAGAAGCTGGAAACAACTCAGATGTCCCACAGTTGAAGAATGGATACAGAAAATGTGGTTCATTTACATAATGGAATACTATTCAGCTATTAAAAACAAGGCCATTATAAGGTTTGCAGGCAAATGGATGGAACTAGAAAATATCATCCTGAGTGAGATAAGTCAGACCCAGAAAGTCATAAATAAATGGATATTAGCCAAAACAAAAAGCACAGACTACCTAGGACACAATCACCGGAACTAAAGAAGGTTAACAAGCAGAAGGGCCTTGAGGATGCTTCAAGTCCACTTGGAAGGGAGAAGGAAACAATCAAAGGAGGCAGAGGGAGGAAGGGTTCTGGGTGGGAGAGAGACAGGTGAAGGGGAACATGATTTGGTACGGAGATGGGGAAACAGTTCTAGAAGCCCCGAGGGGCAGAATGAATGGAAATATGCAACCTGACCGGGGGGGGGGGGGTATCCTCTAGAAAGTACCAGAGACTCTGGAAGTGAGAGACCTTCAGGATTCAAAGGGAGGGACCTTTGCAGTTAAAGCAATGGCAGATTTTTGCTGTTTGCTAGCTTGCCATATTTGAAGCAAACTCCATAAGGCAGTTTTTCAATGCTCATCATCTTCCCTGAAGTACAACAGGGATGCTGCCCTGCAAGGAACAGATCTGTCTCAGAGTTAAAAAGGCCTTTAATTAATAAAAGATCTTTGAATACCATATTCTATAGATCTCTATGGTTTTTAAAAACCGTCTAACTATATGTAGTATAGTTGTATTGTTTGTTGCTATTTACTATCCGTTTGACTTAAAAACTTATTTCTATAGTTAAATAAACTAACTACTAGCTCTCATTTCTTAATTTTCCTAAATTTTTGAAAAGGACTAGTACTTCTCATTGCATTTTTAAATGAGTTGCATAAGTATAATACTTTAAATAAGAGTTTAAACACACACACATACATTTATATATTTTATATATAATGTTTAAACAAATATTATCTTAAATTTTTATCAATATACAAAGTCCATATCAAAGTTATAATATTTGACTTGTTAATGCTCTTTGGTCTAGCAGTAGATTCAATACTCTATCTTTTATTTTATTTTTCCTATAGCCTCCCTTTTTTATTTTTATTCCTTCTCCCCCTTTCCCTTAATATTAGATAGCAGAGAAAGAAGGATAGAGGAAAGAAAAAATTGAGAGAAAGAAATCCGGAATCTAACTTCTGTTAGTTTGTTTCAATATGCATCAAGACCATTAACAACATGTGACCAAACCCCCTAAAATGACAACATATGTCTGTTACCTACCAAACAACCAAAAACCACCCAAAGCATTTTTGGCAACAGAGGAGTCATTCTCTTAAAATTACTTCCTGTTTTCTGGGAGTGACTTCTTTTTTGCATGTCTGTGTGATGTGAAAGTGCAAGGCTTAACTGAAGTCCTGACTGGACCAGTCTGAAAGGCTGGATCAACTGGGGTCAACTATTTTGAAGCTGTACTAGAAGCACGTTTCAGTGAAGCTGTTACTAAGGTAGTGTGGTTAAATCAAGCAGAATGCTGCATTAAATATGTCTCAACATCTCAGCATCCTTGAGGGTGAATCTTCTCAGGACCACACTAATTTCAGTGTCTTGTTGTTATACTCTGTGAACATACAAATTTTTGAAGGTAATATACACTTCTGCATTGACACATGTGTCTTAGGGTTTCCATTGCTACGAAGAGACACAGGCAACTCTTACAAAGGACAACATTTAATTCGGAGTTTACAGCTTCTGAGGTTCATTGTATTATCAGCATGGTGGAAAACATGGCAGTGTTCAAGCAGGTATGGCACAGAGGAGCTGAGAGTTCTACATCTTTATCTGACTGTAGCCAGGAGAAAATTGACTGTTCCTTACTGGGCAGAGTTTCAAACCACCCGCACAGTAACCCACTAACTCCAACAAGGCCACACCTCCTAAAAGTACCATTCCCAATGGCCCTGGCATATTTAAACCACCACCACCACCACCACCACCACCACCACCACCCACCCACCCACACACACACACACACACACACACACACACCACACACACATAGAATGTGCAGTGAACAAAATTCAACTGAAGATGGTCCCCTGTTCTCTGTTAAAGCAAGAACGGCACCTGTATTTCTTTTATAAGTTAGTTGGGACTATATAACCAAACTGAAATATAACTTTTTATCCATGCCATTTGAAAGGATGGCATAAGTCCTGAGGATTCTGTAGCCAGCAAGATTTATTTATGCTTAGCTCAAGTCCTGGCTTGAAATATTTTCATGTCTCAGCTACTATCAAAGCTGTTCCCATGCACAGAGGTCAGCAGTATACACTACCTGTTTTGTCCTTCTTCTTGATGTCTTTTTTTCCTGTCTATAACCAAGATCATTGGGGAATATTCCCTGGCCAAATATGATTTTGGTTCATTTTGAGAGAATATATATAATCTCTTCTCCTTTTGAAACAAAAACAAAACCTTTCCTCATCAACTCAGTATTCCTTCTATTCTGAAGTTAGCACACATTTATACTGATCTAATCCATCAGTCCTTTGTAAAATCCCATGCTTTTCAGCAGCTGTGTATTCTCATTGGCACTTAAAAACTTTAAAGTCAATAAAGCATTATTTAAATTATCTTTGGGAGATATCATATTCCCCTTCTTTTCTCTGAGCATTTCCTGGACAGTCATATTAGATCTCTACAACATCTTGTCCTGTAGAATTGTGAGATACACAAATAACATGCTTTATGCCATAATGTCTAAAATATTGTTGCATTCTAAAGGATGATGTTGAAGCATCAACAACTTCAATCTATTAAAATAGTTACCAAGATAGTCTCTAATAAATGTGCAATCTCAGAATCATTCTCTTCAGAACTCAGTTAAGAAGTCCCTTGGAAATCTGAGCATGCAACAACTATATCAGGCACAAATTTTTAATTTTCAAATTCTATAAAATTAAACACCTAAGCCATTGTATGACATTGTTCTAAGGCAACATCCTTACAAAGAAACTGAATTTTTAACTCAGTATATTCTATTTCTTCTTTTTTTTTCTTTTTTATTAGATATTATCTTTATTTACATTTCAAATGGTATCCCCTTTCCTGGATTCCCCTCCGAAAAGCCCCTATCCCATACCCCCTCCCCCTGATCGACAAACCACCCACTCTTGCTTCACTGTCCTGGAATTCCCCTACAGTGGGGCATCGAGCTTTCTCAGGACCAAGGGCCTCTCCTCCCATTGATGTCCAACAAGGCCATCCTTGACATATGCAGCTGGAGCCATTGGTCTCTCTGTGTGTACTCTTTGGGTAGCCAGTTTAATTCTTGATAACCCTGTAGATTTCTCTCATCTGGAAATACCTTGTCTGCTGTAGCTATAGGTTTCAGGTTGAATTCTTCTGAAGATTCTTAGTTCTGATTTAAACTATCTTCTCACCTCTGATCTGTGGCCTTTCATCTATTTTTCCGTCTTTCAGGCAGTGTAGGGTATGGTCTCCCTCTTGTGACATGGGCCTCAAATTAAACAAGATATTACTTGGCCACTCCCCAAGTTCTGTGCCAGTATTCTCCCTAGCACATCTTGTAGGCAGAACAGATTATAGGTCAAGAGTTTCCTAGCTGGTTTAGTGTCAATGTCTCCTCCCAAAGCCTGAAGTGTACCTTCCTATGCTCAAAAGATTATAATATATGAATGAAGACCTCATTCTGGCAACAGCTTGATCTGTCTATATCCAAAGAGGTATGTGGATGTTGTCCTCAGCAATGGGACCCCCACTGTAAGTTTTTGGAGAATGACTCTCTGCCTTATCATTAGCCTTCTTCAGAGATAGAACTGGGATCAATTTGAATGGGAGGAAAAGTAGGCAAAAATTGGTAGGAATAAAGAGACTGGAAATAGCAGTCAGGATATATTATGTGAGAAAAGAATCTATTTTTAATAAAAGATAAAATAAGGCAAACATTCAAAAACCTCACAGGATTTGAGCAGTTACATACCAGGAAATGTGACAAAGATCAAATATATATTTCCATATACCATATGGAAAATGGTTCACACACTGTCAGAGTGAAAGTCCCAGTATCTTTATTGCACTCGTTACTGTCTGTATCTTCAAATTGCATAGTTCTGTACTCTAGGATTTTTTTTTCTGAAATATTGGGACAGAATACTTGAGAGGAACTAAGAAAGTGAGCCAAAGCCTGAGTGTTCTAGCACTTAGAGTTAAGTCCTTTATTTTATTTATTTATTTTTTTTTTTTGGCAAACTGTTGGTCAGAGTAAGGACGAATATTCTCCATTGAAGAAAAATGTGAAGAAGATGAGGGAAAACACATGACTTCACGGCCACTTATCAGCAGAAAAAGACTTCTGATATTATGTAAACCACTAAAATCCCAAATACCCTTTCCCATCAGAAACAAAAATGTCTCCTTTTTTTATTCATTAAAAGCTGGCCTGGCTTCATCTCTGCCTTGCCATGCATGAAAATGAATGTCCATTCATGATCCATTTCCACATAACCTTATCAGAACATGAATTTCATTCCTTCAATTTTTATCAGGACAACTCATACTGTCTACAAGAATATAGATCCACTCAGACACTGTTACTAAGAGAACCCAAGTTTTCATAGGTTGTACACTTTCCTTGCTCTACCTAGTCCTCAAAATGTATTATCTCAATTTCTGAAATATTTCTCTTAGTATTTTGTGGCATACCATAGGGTTGTTACAGACATCAAATCAGTTAATGAAACTAAGAAGGTAAAGTATCTCTTAGGTAGAAAGTTTAGTGTATTAATTTTTATACGATATTTTACTTATTTACATTTCAAATGTTATTCCCTTTCCTAATCCCACCCCCACAGAAATCCCCTATTTCGTCCCTCCTCCTCCTTCTATGAGGATGTGGCCCCAGGCACCCACCCACTCATACCTCCCCACCCTTAGGGAGGCACTGGGCCATCGAGTCTTTACGGGACCAAGGGCCTCTTCTCCCACTGATGCCTGGCAAGGCCATCCTCTGCTACATATACATCTGGAGCCATGAATCCCTCCATGGACCAAAATGCACCACGAACTGGATTTAAATTCATTTTAATATACTTGTCTACTAAACAAATATATGATTTCATTGGGTACCATATAAATTTTAGACCCCTCAATCATGTGTATATCTAAATGGGAAGATATTCCTGCCTGAAAAGTTAAGTTAAATAAAAAGTAAATTTTTATGAATTTCTAAAAATATTTTAATGTTTAATTTATATAAACATTATTATATATATATATATATGGAGAGAGAGAGAGACACTGTGGTCATGCCTAATACCTGATGGTGTCAGCAAAGGGCACTAGATCCCCCTGGAAAAAGAACTACTTGGGATTATCAGCTACCATGTTTGTAATAGAACTGGACCTAGGTCCTCTGTAACAGAAACAAGTGCCCTGGATCACTGAGCCATCACATCAGCCCATTTAGAATATTTAAATTTCTCAACTATTCATTTCTTCTATATTTATATGTTCTTTCTTAACTACTATACCCATGGGTACTGAAGAGTACCCATGTACTCTTCAGATACTCCTATATTTTTGTCTCTATCATTTCATTGGTATAAGGCTACTTTATGAAATAATCACCTGAGACAGTTTAGTGATTTCAAATGTAACATAAAATAAAAATTGAACATCAGAGGTTGTTATTACACAAATTAACCTTTCTGAGAAGTTTTATCAAGAAGTGAAGTCATGTATCCTAGTGTTACATAGTCAAGGAAGATACGACTTCAGTGGTCAGAAATAAAACAGACATCAATCACAGACAAAGATGCTTGCTTCACTATTTATCATGTGCATTCCCAACTTAGGAGGTGTCATCCTTCTATCTATGACAACATTATTTCATTTTTTTACTCTCTTTAAGTTCATCCTTATGTTAATCAGACTTCCCACAACACTATGTAGATACAGAACACAGAAGCAATAATTTGCTTCTTCTTATAGTATCTGGCTTAAATGTCGTCTGGGTCTTAATACTATAACACTAGTTACCATTATAAGTTTTATTCAAAAATGTAACATTGATGTATTCATAAGCATCAAACAATCAAGGAGCATGCATAACTTTCCTGACTATGAAATATCACTGTCTGTGAGAGCAACACAAGTTATCAACACATCAGCCTTTTACTATGTCTAATGATGTTTAAGAGATGATATTTCTACAGGTGTTTTAGTGTAATTTTTTTCATTCCCATTGGAGGTAAATCTCCAAGAATTGGCATTGACCCAAGAAAATGTACATTTATAGCTTTACATGAATATTGCTCAATTCTCATCAAAATCATTTCTTGAATTGTAAAAGTTATTGTGACTAACTTTATCTCTCATATTTTGTTTGAATACATCACCAATGCTCCCATCTTATTTAAACAGAACAGAAAGTGTCTTCTTACATAGGTAGAAATTGTTTATCTAGGTTTACTTTCTCCTCTATTACAAGTTCCAAGTCTATGAAATACATTTTCTGTAGGTTATCTATATCTCTGACTCTTCTCATGTGACCATTCATACCTACATCGTCATACACAGAGACACAAACATGCTTCTGTTCTTCTTCCTTTGTAATCTTTTTAATTGTTACAACACACCAAGTAGATTTAACATTTGAAAACAGTTCAAAGATAAAATTTTTTACATTTTCAGTACTAGATATATGCATAATGTTGAGCATTTTTGATAGTGCAACTTCTTTTTTTGATAATTTTCTTATTTTATATTTTGTAAGAGTAAGAAAAATCATTGCATCAGCTTGTAAATAATTATAATTGAAGCATCATGAAAGTAGGTATTTCTTTTTAATTTCATGAGGAAAATATGCAGATCATTTTAGGCAGATTCTGGGAACCACAGATTATGGAGTTATATTCACCATTTCAGTCTCATGTTTGAGTAATGCTATTGTGTTTTGATTAGATAGTGCCCATGAAGCATTTGGGAGTTGAGACTTCTTTTTTTTTTTTTTTTTTTTTTTTTTCAGAGCAATGACTTTTTTTTTTAAAAGATATTTTCTTTATTTACATTTCAAACATTATCCCCTTTCCTAGTTTCCTCTCTGAAAATCCCCTATCCCCTTCCCCCATCCCCCTGCTTTCCAACCCACCCACTCCCACGTCCTGGCCCTGGCATTCCCCTATACTGGAACATAGAACCATCACAGGACCAAAGGCCTCTCCTCCCACTGATGACCAATTAGGCCATCCTCTGCTACATATGCAGCTAGAGACAAGAGTCCCACCATGTCTTTTCTTTGATTTGTGGTTTAGTCCCAGGGAGCTCTAGGGATACTGGATAGTTCATATTGTTGTTCCACCTATCAGGCTGCAAACCCCTTCAGCTCCTTGGATACTTTCTATAGCTCCTTCATTGGGGACCCTGTGCTTAGTCCAATGGATGACTGTGAGCATCCACTTCTGTATTTGCCAGCCACTGGCTGAGCCTCTCAGGAGACAGCTATATCAGGCTCCTGTCAGCAAAATCTTGTTGGCATCTGCAATAGCGTCTGGGCAGGTGGTTGTTTATCCCTGGCAGTCTGTGAATGGTCCTTCCTTCAGTCTCTGCTCCACACTATGTCTCTGTAACTCCTCCATGGGTATATTGTTCCCCCTTCTAAAGAGGATCGAAGTATCCACACTTTGGTCTTCCTTCTTCTTGAGTTTCATGTGTTTTGCAAATTGTATCTGGAGTATTCTGAGTTTCTGGGCTAATATCCACTTATCAGTAAGTGCATATCATATGTATTCTTTTGTGATTGGGTTACCTCACTCAGGATGACATACTTCATATTCATCCTTTTGCCTAAGAGTTTCATAAATGCATTGTCTTTAAAAGCTGAGTAGTACTCCATTGTGTAAATGTACCACATTTTGTGTATCCATTCCTCTGTTGAGGGACATCTGGGTTTTTTCCAGCTTCTGGCTATTATAAATAAGGCTGCTATAAACATAGTAGAGCATGTGTCCTTATTACATATTGGAGCATCTCTGTGTATATGCTCAGGAGTGGTATTGCTGGGTCCTCAGGTAATACTATGTCCAATTTTCTGACAAACTGCCAGACTTATTTTTAGAGTGGTTGTACCAGCTTGCAATTCCACCAGCAATGGAGGAGTGTCCCTCTTTCTCCACAACTTTGTCAGCATCTGCTGTCACCTGAGTTTTTGATCTTAGCCATTCTGACTGGTGTGAGGTGGAATCTCATGGTTATTTTGATTTGCATTTCCCTGATGTTTAAGGATGTTGAATTATTTTTTAGGTGCTTCTCAGCCTTTCAGTATTCCTCAGTTGAGAATCCGTTGTTTAGCTCTGTACCCCATTTTATAATAGGGTTATTTGGTTTTCTGGATTCCATGCTTCTTTTCTTCAAATATATATGTGTGTGTATGTGTGTGTGTGTGTGGTGTGTGTATGTATGTGTACATATATGTGTTATATAACCCACACATAGTAACATCAATGTACACATTCTGGTCTTTTCTTAAAAATGTTGATGGTAGTATTATAATACTATAATGTTCCTATCAGCACCATCTATTTTTAAAACTTGCTTGTCTTTTGAAACAATCTATTCTTTAAAATACCTTGCGATTATTTGAGAACAGAATTAGAACAAAATAGTTTGAATATGTTTTATATAGAGAAAAATATATATGTATATATACATAGATACATAACTTTAGCCAAATTTTGTATGACAAGTATGTACATATTTACATGTATTACTCCATAATTTAAATTTTAAGTATTGACACTTCTTTAAGCAAGCTAATATAACTTTATATTGAATTACTTCATGTTATTTAAATTATTGATTCCGATTTAAAAGAGTGAGATGATATTTTACTAATGAATTTTTCTAGAAAAGTACTTTCTAGGTCAAAAACATAAAATACAAAAGGTCAAAAATATAACTTGGACATTATAAGAATCAGACACTTGCATTATATTTCACATATCTTTTCTAACAAGTCACAGACAGGGAATAATATTTATAATATAATATTTGAGAGAATGTTTGTACAAAGAATACATTTTCAAAAATCTTAGAACTCAGTATTAAAACAATCCAATTCCTGTAATAGGTCAATAATTTGAAAAGACATTTACAGAGAAATAGATGACAAACAACATGGTCCCTGACTAGGGGAATGCAAATCGCAGCAGTAGGATTCCACTACACGACTCCTGAAATGGCTCACAAGGATTCAGAGCACTGCCAATCTCATGAATTGCTTACTGGACTCTAAAACAACAGAGAAAATTACAGTCATGTTGGAACACAGCCTGGCAGGATTTGATGTACAACATACCTATGGTCCAAGATTCTTACTCTTCATCATTCATCTATAGAAATTAAAATAAAAACATACAAATGTGTGTACAGGTGTGGTAAGGCATTTATATTCCTAGCCATTAAAACTCAGATACTTCATAAATAATTGCCATTCAATATTGAATGAGTATGCAAAGTCTTCCATGAATGGTTTATTGCTCATCAGCAAGAAGGTACTAATAAGCACAAATGAAGAAAAATATTAAAATACTATGCCAGATGAAAAAAAAAAAGAGTCCCCCACAAATGGCCACAGACTATGTTATTGTGTATTGCTGTATGTGACAAAACTCTTATGACAGAAATTAGGCGAGTAGAGACTGTGGACTGGCATTTGAGATTTATGAGGAAACATTTTATAATGAGGGCATAAGGCATCATTTTTATGATTTTTGGAATGATGTCTGCTATATTTCAAAGCTCAGAGAACTGTACCTCATAATGGATGCAACTTGTACATCAAAAACATGAGCTTGAAGAAGTTCCAGGTTGGGAACTTGACTTAGACTGAGAATTTGACTACAGCAGATATTGACTTGGCAACCTGGATCAATTTTTCTGATTTTGAGATCTTGGTGCCTCTTTCTTCAGTAAAGTTGTGCCTACAAAAGTCTTGGCACAGATTCTCCTTCTGGATGTTAGTTATTATGAAAAGGATGTGCATGATGACCATATCCTGCTTAGCAAGAAGAGTGGGAAGTGTAAATTAGATAGAGGTGAGCTGTACTGCACAAACAGAACCTTCTCTAAGACAAGCAGGAAAAGCCCATGCATCCGCAATTTATGATGCTAAGCTCAGCTTACCAAACAGATTCAAATAGAAAATTCTCACAGCTTACAGAAGGTAATTTAAAAAGTTTCATTGCCAACACAGGAAAAAATATAAACTATAAATATATGTGTGTATCATATACAGTTTGTTAATTGAAGTGTGAATGCAGCGGAGAGAGAATATGAGTAATAGGTAGCTTAAGCCAAAATTAGATTAGTCGTATCCCTGTTCTGCCAATATACCTCAAGCTTAAATGGTACCACCGAAGCTGTTTCAGACTTGAATGGCTCTGAAGCATTATCCATGTGCCAAGTGTGCTGAAATCTAGTGGTACTTTACAACCAGAGAGGCAGGAGCTTTCATGTTTTAACTATTTACTACATCACTTAAGCCATGCATAACTTTATATGAATGTATAAAAGCTAAAGACACAATTTGCGAAGCAAATGATGACAGGAAGTTAGCAGTTTACAATGTGAAATACATTTATTTTTCTTTTTTGGCTAGAAAAAAGTGGTTGAAGATAGTGTGGCTACTTAACAGTCATCCCCATTTGTCTCACGGTACCACTAACACTACAAACTTTAACCATTCTTTGTAGTCACAGACACTACATTGGTGAGGATGATTTTCACTTCCTCATTGCATATCTGTTTTCCTAACATAGGTAAAGAACAGGCATTCTTCCTGTTCTAAATCTAATAGCAGAGAAAAAAAAATCACATACTTATTTTACAACTTTGTGGAGTGCAAAAATAGAATATAGACCCTATAGTCTATTTTCTTGCTTTTTTTCCCATTGTGCTTAGCAAACTTTCTAATATCCTTTTGCTATTTTAAGAGAGTTGTATATGTTTGAGGCATGGTTGCACATATGTGTGTATATTTATACATAAGCCCATGCTTAATAGGTCATCTATAATGCATATAGCCAATATGCATTGGCAAATCAGAATTTAATATCAATCAATAAATATTAACTTGATGATAGAATGCCATCACTAACATGCCATAAAAAAACCGTCCAAGGGACTAAACAGTAGTTACTTAGAAATTCTGTGTTAGGTAGAAATTTTCATTAGAACAATTCAATCTAAAGCTAAGGTACTTCTGAGACCCTAATATGATCCAACAGAGAAAGCAATTTAAGCTTTTGAGACAGCCATTGCTTTATATTTTTAGTTGTTTTGGTCATGAAGGCAAATCACCACATATGGTATTAGTAGTTACATTAATTACCATCTTCTCTGAGAATTCACTGTCTTTAAATATCAATCTGATTTGCAAAATTTTGTTTTGTTTTATTTTCCAAATCAAAATTTACTTTATTTCAATGGGAGGGATTTACAAATAAATTGATATGAGCCAAATTCAGAGTATTGACCATAGGTTTTTCTAATTTAACATGTTTTAAATTAAAATAATCATATATGATTGTCTTAGTCAGGGTTTCTATTCCTCCACAAACATCATGACCAAGAAGCAAGTTGGAGAGGAAAGGGTTTATTCAGCTTACAATTCCATACTGCTGTTCATCACCAAAGGAAGTCAGGACTGGAACTCAAGCAGGGCAGGAATCAGAAGCTGATGCAGAGGTCATGGAGGGATGTCATTTACTGGCTTGCTTCTCCTGGCTTGCTCAACCTGCTCTCTTATAGAACACAGGACTAACAGCCCAGGGGTGGTCCCACCCACAAGGGGCCCTTCCCCCTTGATCACTAATAGAGAAAATGCCCCACAGCAGGATCTCATGGAGGCACTTCCCCAACTGAAGCTCCTTTCTCTGTGATAACTCCAGCTTATGTCAAGTTGACACACAAAACCAGCCAGTACAATTGACCCCTTGTCAACCTGACACACAAACACATCACTATTAAGTCTTAACCCTTACTTTCTTTTTTTTTTCCATTTTTTATTAGGTATTTAGCTCATTTACATTTCCAATGCTATACCAAAAGTCCCCCATACCCACCCACCCCCACTCCCCTGCCCACCCACTCCCCCTTTTTGGCCCTGGTGTTCCCCTGTACTGGGGCATATAAAGTTTGCAAGTCCAATGGGCCTCTCTTTCCAGTGATGGCCGACTAGGCCATCTTTTGATACATATGCAGCTAGAGTCAAGAGCTCCGGGGTACTGGTTAGTTCATAATGTTGTTCCACCTATATAACCCTTACTTTCTTATTCATCTCCAAAATCTAAATAACTTTAACAGTCCCATAGTCTTTACATATTAAAAGTTCAATCCCTTTAAAATGTCCAATACCTTTTAAAATTCAAAGTCTCTTAACTGTGGGCTCTACTAAAATATTTTCTTCCTTCAAGAGGGAAAAATATCAGAGTACAGTCACAATCAAAAGCAAAAAACAATCTCCAACCATCCAATGTCTAGGATCCAACTCATGATCTTCTGGGTTCCTCCAAGGGCTTGGGTCACTTCTCCATCCCTGTCCTTTCTAGCACACAAGTTATCTTCTAGGCTCCTGCTGCCGGCACTCCACTGTTGTCACTGTTCTTGGTGGTCATCTCATGATACTGGCATCTCCACAATACTGCATGACCCCTTCACTCCTGGGACATAAATTGCAGCTGAGGCTGTACCTTCACCAATGGCCTTCCACGGCCTCTCACAGTGCTGAGCCTCAGCTGCTCTACATGACTCCTTCACGCCTTCAAAACCAGTACCACCTGGGTGACTCTTACATATTACCAAGTCATGCTTGTTCACGAGGTAAAATCTTGGTTATCTCTGGAACACAGCCTCTGTTCTCTCAGAAAACACCTCACAGAAGATGTCACCTCAATGATGCTGGTTTCTTCTTAATCACTTAATCACTGCTAATTTCTTAGCTCCAGCTAACCAGCGTGCATAACCATAGTCCCAGTAATGCAAAGGTTTCACTTTAGTAGTTCTGGTATCTTGTTAATCACAGCTGATTCTTCAGCCCCAGCTAACCAGAACCACAGAATCTTAAACTCCAAAATAGCAATGGCCCTGATAAGAGTCTTTAATCTGCCCTCTGGAATTTCACAAGCCAGGCCTCCATCTTCTGCACTGTTCTCACATTATCTTCCAAGTTCCTAAACAACATCCCAGAGAACTCTTAACAGCAAATGGATCTTCTAGCCCAAAGTTCCAAAGTCCTTCCACAGACCTTCCCAAAACATGGTCAGGTTATCAGAGGAATACCCCATTTCTGGTACCAATTTGTATTAGTCAGGGTTTCTATTCCTGCACAAACATCATGACCAAGAAGCAAGTTGGGGAGGAAAAGGTTTATTTAGCTTACATTTCCACATTGCTGTTCATCACTGAAGAAAGTCAGGACTGAAACTCAAGCAAGCCAGTAAGAAACATCCCTCCATGGCCTCTATATCAGCTCCTGCATCCTGACCTGCTTAGGTTTCTACCCTGACTAAGACAATGATTCAATTTAAAAGTTATGTGGAATTCAAGTTTTAGTGCCAAAAAAAAAATTTAATGGAAAACATTCAGTTTGATTCATGGTTACCATTCTACAGGTTAAACAGGGTCAAGGTCAGAGGTGAAGCCTCTAGGACAATCATCTCACTTATTGAATCTGAGGAAGTACCAAACACACACAGATAAAGATGGAATGCTTAGGATTACTTAGCAATTATATCATATTTATTAAATGCAATAATTTAGAAACAAAGATAGTCCAGAAAAGCAATAAACAAAACTTTAAAATCACGCGAATGACAGTAAATGAAACAGAAACAGGACAGAGCAACTGCAGTTGATATTTTATGGTCAACAAACCTTCAGAATCCTTTACCTGGTCCTCAGCCAAAAGGTGTAGCTTGGTTCTTCATGTCACCTAGGCTGCAGCATCATTTTATATTTAAATGAAGTATTTATATTTTATTTTAAATAAAACATAAACCATTTAAAATAGCAATAAGCTTTACCACAGGTTCTTTGATGACTAGCAAAGAAATACAGATAGAATATATATAATCAATGTGTAACAACTAAGATTTTTAGTCTTAGAAATAGAGCTACATGCATGTATGTACTAAATTATTCCTGATTAACAGTATAATTGTAATTAAGTATATTAATTACATTTGTCATAATCTTTTTAAAGGTAAATAATAAATGGGGAGAAGAAAAGGCCTTAAAAGACATAAAAGAGAAGGTATCAGTGGGAAAGGATGACTGTATCTTAGATAATGGAAAATAATACCTAGGATGGAAAGTCATTAAAGGCTTATAAAGCACAGTATTTATACATGTTGATTTATTTCCTTTTTGTTTGGCACTTGGGGTATAGTACTGCCCTACATGATGCTTACCATACAAGTGATTCTGGATTTAACCACAGCAAAAGTCTACCAATAAATAAACAAATACACCCATACATGCAAACATTTTTCTTTGCATTTGAGTTCATAGTGGTTGTTATTAAAAGTCCTTAAGTTTTTATTTCTTTTAATTTTTCAGATAATATAATTATAACATTTCCTCCCTTCTTGTCATCTCTCAAAAATCCTCCGATGTACCGTCCTTACTTTCTTTCAAGTTTATGGTCTCTTTTTATTTAATTGTTTTATACACACAAACCTGTTAGAACTGGACCAATCAAACCTCAGGCGATCAAAACCGAAGAAACAAAATCATAAAGGCTGTGGTTTATTGGGGATGGGTGGGTAGGGATAGTGAAGTCAAATAATGCCAGCCAGCAGCCGCAGGGGTAAAGTGGTCTGTGACATCATCCTGTGAGACACAAGGGACATAGAGCGTTTACACTGACAGAGCTGCTGCACAGTGAGGTTCCACAGGCTCACACCTCCGGTGTAACATTTGCATCTTCAGTTGGTTTGTATACAAGTGCGTAAGCAGTCTGTAAGTGCATACAGTTTAGTCCTAAGGAGCATGAAACACCAGAAGTAGGAGGAGAGCGATAGAGACCACAGAGTAGCTCAGCTGGACACTGGGTGGTCCCATGAATCCATCAGCTGTGGCTCTTCGGCTCCCTTGTGTTCTTTGGATGTGTCTATGGCTCTTCTAGGCTTGAAAGTAAAATGATGCTAACTGGTGCTGGATAGAGGAGCCTTATCTTTTATTACGGCAGCTTGCTATTTTTGTAACATGGTGATTTGGTTGAACACAATAAAGTACAGTAGTAACTGAAACACACACACACACACACACACACACACACACTTTTTTTCATTAGATATTTTCTTTATATACATTTCAAATGCTATCCGGAAAATCCCCAATACCCTCCCCCCTGCCCTGCTCCCCTACCCACCCACTCCCACTTCTTGGCCCTGGTGTTCCCCTGTACTGGGGCATATAAAGTTTGCAAGACCAAGGGGCCTTTCTTCCCAGTGATGGCTGACTAGGCCATCTTCTGCTACATATGCAGCTAACTAACCAGTACACACACACACACACACACACACACACACACACACACACACACACACACTTAAATGAATATATACAACCTATTCAGTCTTTACAATGCTACTTGTATATATGTTTTCAGGGATGACCACTTAGTATTGGGGAGTATTCTTCCTGAGAAAGAATAGTTCTCCCACTCTAAGCATTCCTTGGGTTGTTTTAGGTAGGGTTGAGGTCTCTTGGGATTCTCCCTGTCCATATTAGCACAGGAACTTCTATTTGGTAAAAAAATAATAATAATAATAATAATGTTTTCAAAATCAAAATTTCTGTGGTACATTTACATAATGGAATTCTACTCAGATATTAAAAACCTTGACTCCATGAAATTCCCAGGCAAATGGATGGAACTTGAAAATATCATCCTGAGTCCACATACTTGTATATTCACAAAAGAATACACATGGTATGCATTCATTGATAAGTGGATATTAGCCCAAAAGCTCAGAAAACCTAAGATACAATTCACGGACCATATGAAGCTCAAGAACAAAGACCAAAGTGTGAATGCTTCCATGATTCTTAGAAGAGGGAACAAAATACTCACAGGAGGAAATATGGAGACAAAGTGTGGAGCAGAGACTGAAGAAAAGACCATCCAGAGACAGCCCTACAGTTGCCAAACCCAGACACTATTATGGATGCCAAGAAATGCTTGCTGACAGGAGCCTGATATAGCTGTCTCCTGAGAGTCTCTGCCAGAGCCTCATAAATACAGAGGTGGAAGCTTAGAGCCAACCATTGGTCTGAGCACAGGGTCTCCAATAAAGAAGTTGGAGAAGGGACTGCAGGAGCTGAGCAGTTTGCAGCCCAGTGTGGGGAGCCAAAGTGTCAACAGGCCAGACCCCCTGTAGAGGTCCTGGGGACTGGACCACCAACCAGAGTACACATGGAGGGACCTATGGCTCTGGGCCAAGTATGTGGCAGAGAATGGCCTTGTTGAACATCAGTGGGAAGAGCAGACCTTGGTCATGTGGGGGTTCAGTGCCTCAGTGAAGGAAATGCAAGGGTGGGAAGGCAGTAGTAGGTGGGTGAGTATGGGAGCACCCTCATAGAGGCAGAGGGAGGAGGAAGAGTAGATGGGGTTTCCAGAGGGGAGACTTGGAAAGAGGATGACATTTAAAATATACATAAAGAAAATATACAATAAGAGAAAAAAATAAATATATATAAAATTTTAGATGATAAAACTACTCATAGAATTATTAAATTTTCTCATATAATTATAATGGAATAAATAAGACAAATGTTATCAATTACAATTTTAAATAAATTTCAAATCATTTTTTAAAGTAATGGTTTTATTATGGCTTTGTTTCATAATGGGTTTCTTATTTTGTTGGTTTGATTGGTTAGTTTTTGGTTGATTTACTTGTTTATTCACTTTATATCCTGATTCCAGACCCACCTCCTTCCTCTCCTCCCAGTCCCACACTTACAAATCCTTCTTCCCATTAACTCCTTCCCTTCTTTCTCTCTTTTTTTAAATTGCACATATATGAACTTGTTTCTATTTTATTGCTTATTTTATTTATTTACATTTCAAATGTGACCCCTCTACCCAGTTTCCCCTCCACAAATCCCCTATTGTCTCCCCACTTCCCCTGTCTCTATGAGGCTGCTCCCCCACCCACTCTCCCATTCCCACATCAGTGCCCTAGCATTCACCTGTGCTGGGCCATTGACCCAGGACCAAGGGGATCCACTCCCACAGATGCCAGATAAGGTAATCCTCTGCTACATATGCAGCTGGAGCCATAGGTCCCTCCATGTGTACTCTTTAGTTGGTAGCTTAGTCCCTGGGAGCTTTGGAGGGACTGGTTGGCTGATATTATTCTTCCTGTGGGGTTGCAAACCCCTTTAGGTTCTTTAGTCCTTCCCGTAACTCCTCTATTAGGGTCTCCATGCTCAGTCCGATGGTTGGCTGTGAGCATTCACATCTGTATTGGTCAGGCTCTAACAGAGCCTCTCAGTGGACAGTTATCCGCAGGCTTCTTGGCATCAGTAATAGTGTCTGGGTTTTGTGTAGGGAGATGGGATGATGGATGCCTTGGTGGGGCAGTCTCTGGAGAGCCTTTCCTTCACTCTCTGCTCCACAATTTGTCCCTGCATTTTCCTTTGACAGGAACAATACTGGATTAATATTTTTGAGATGGGTGGATGGCTCTATCCCTCCACCAGAGGCCATACCTTTCTACTGGATATGGTCTATATAGGTTCTCTCTCCCCTTTGTGTATTTCAGCTAATGTCATCCCTGTTGGGTCCTGAGAAGAACCCCTTGGGTACCACCACACCATGATACATCAAGTCATGAGAGGTCAAAACACGTGAAAAGAAACAATTCAATTCCTTGGAAGCATCCTGGGCTCCTCAGAAGAAGCTACTGGCAATGGGCCTTTACTCAGTGATGGCCATGACTTAGGGATGAAAAGCCTGAAACTGATTCAGTTCCTGGGATACCTAGTTGAAGGAGTTATCAGATCAAAAACAGAACAAATCACTGAAATTCTTCATGGACTCTTGAAATATAATGAAACCACAGAAGCTAATCAAAATTGTACCAATGTCACTGATTTTCCTTTACCAATCATATTAGAGGCTACGTAATCCTTCTGGAAATTTCCTCTAGCCCTGCATAAAATAGCACCTACAAGTCATCACCATTTTGTGAGTGGTTGACCCCTGCATGCTGGTAATTTCTGCAGAATAAACGCTCTTTGCCTTTTCACACTATTTGAGTATGCGTTCTTCCTTCAGTGATTCTTGGGTCCTAATAGTTATAGTAGGCTTCAGTGTATCCACTCCTATTGAGCCCCAAGCAGGTAGTACAATTAGGGGAAGGGGATCCAGTGACAGGCAATAGAGTCAGAGACAGCCCCACTCCACTCTAATTGTTAGGAGACCACATGAAGACCAAGTCACACATCTGCTACAAATGTATAGGGGTCTAGGTCAGGCCCAAGCATGGTCTTTGCTTGGTGGTTCAGTCTGAGAGCCACCATGGTCCCAGATTAGTTAACTCTAGGTCTTCGTTTGGTACCCTTGACCCTCCAGCTCACTCAATCCTGTTCCAGACTATTCCAGAAGATTTTTGAGCTATGCCTGATGTTACGGTCTTTGAATCTGTTTACACCTGCTGCTTGATGAAGCCTCTCAGGAGATAGTTACTCTAGATTCCTGTCGACAAGCCCATCAAAGTATTATTAATAGTTTTAGTGGTTGGCTCTTACCACTGTGATGGGTCTCATGTTGGGCCAGTCATTGGTTGGACATTCCCACAATCTCTGCTCCGTTTTTATCCCTATGCATATGTAGGCATGATAAACTATAGGTTGAAGGTTTTGTGCAAAGGTTGGTATCCTCCTCCGTCCACTGGATGTCCCACTTCATTCTCCATATCCCAAGCTGCTAGGAGTCTCATCTAGGACCCCTCCCCCCTTTAGAATCATCATCGGAGCCTCTCCAATCCTTAGACAAGAGATGTCCCTCACCATTGCTTTCTGTTCTCGCAATCTTCTCCAGCCCTCCTTCTCCCACACGTGATACATTTTATGTTTGCCACCTCACTTCCTTCCCTTCCCCCATTCACCTCCAATATTTACTTCATATCCCTTTCTGAGTGAAATCCTCCTTTGGTTCCTCCTTGTTACTTAGTTTTATGGTACCTATAGATTGTAGGCATTTTGTTTTCGGTGTAGTTCAGCCACATTCATCCCCCATTATACTCTTTTGCCCTACCCGAACCAAGCCCTTTTGCTATCATCTACATGTGGGAAAGTTTACTAAGTCAAGCACCAATCCACTGATGTTCCTAACGTTCTTAACAGGAGAGGCATTGACTGTGCCAAGAATGAAACCACACTTCAATCATTTTCAAGATTTAGTTCCCAATAAGTGTTGCTAAGACATTAAACCAAATGCTAACTATCACAGATATTTTAGTTCACATACTGGATAAAATATCACAGGGAACTTTTAAAAATCTGATTTCAAAAACAGCAATTGATATTCTCCTCTCCTTCTCTGAACTCTGTTTTTCATTTGTGATTTTATTAATTAATTAATTAATTAATTAATTTATTTATTTATTTATTAGTACAGAAGAGAGATTATTTAGGGCATGGGGAGGGGAGTTAAGAGAGTAGCAGAGGCAGAGAAAGGCAGAAAGGAGAGAGAGTAGAGAAGTAGGGTCTGACCATGGCTACATGGGGGTGGGGGAAGGGAATGGGGAGTAAGAGGGCAAGAGACAAGACAGAGTCAAGAGCTTTAGTGGGTAAGATATTTATAAACATTTAAGCATTGTTAGAAAGTGGGGGAATTAATATTTCTAAATCTCATTTGAATAATTCCTGATCACTAGCTTATCAGAGTCTCCTTACAGTTCAGGCCGTGCCCTGCATCAAGGAGAGGAGAGGCCCTTCATCCTGTGAAGGCTCCATGTCCCAGTGTAGGGGAATGCCAGGGACAGGAGGCAGGTGTGGGTGGGTGGTTGAGGGAACACTCACATAGAAGCAGGGGAAGGGGATGAGATAGGGGGTGTCCGGGGGGTGAACCTGGAAAAGAGATAATATTTAAAATGTAAATAAAGAAAATATCTAATAAAAATAAATAAATAATTCTTTTTTAAGAAAGAATCTTGAATCTTGAAATGAAGATCGCTGGTGTCACACTTGGTACTTCCTCTCCCTTAGCAGTTTACTGTGCCTTACACTGATTCTGTCTTACAGTCAGGACAAAATTGTTTGCTGCTCTGCAGCATCACTATTTATTCACTTTTAATGTGTTTGACTAAAAGCATAAATTCTTTATACAAAAATTAATACATATGAAAAATATGAACACTAAATCTCAAAATATTGTATATTTGAAAAGATATCAAACATACTAAACAAAATTATTTGGAAGAGAAATATAATACTTTAATAATGAAAAATAATGCTATATATTGTATGTATTTTATAATTTATGTGATTATTTAAAATACAACATTAAAATAAAAACTACATATTTTCAATAACTGGGGAAGAAAACAATATTTATAGCTATATTGTAGTGTCATTATATGAGTACTTAACTGTATGAAAAGTATGATATATTTGTGATTTTTAAAATATTTTGGTATTATAAACATTGTAAATTATAATCTATCCAATTAATTTTATTACCTAGCCTGGTTAAATTACTAAATCCTTTTAAAAACTTCTTCATCTTAGATCTGTACTACCTCTTATTACATGAAATTAATTAATAATTCCAAACTTTCAATATTATATTAAAAATACTTTCTAGGTGAAATTTGAATATTTTCTATTTCAGTAAACTCACTATTTATATTTTTAAGGGGAACAATGAAGTCAGGGTCATCCCTCTCTCTATAGGCTAGTGAAATATTAAGCTGTTACATTAGAGAATTGAATGGCTTCTATGTGCAATGTCTTTCCTCAAGTCCTCATAGTCGAAAGCAGTCCCATTAGCAATTTTCAAAATTACAGGGCTGACCAACATTTCAAACCCTTGTATTGCCTTTGAGATCCTTGATTATATTGATTTTTAAAAATATTTACCTCAAAGGTGTTTATTTCCTTCATTCTTTAATTATTTCTTTTATTTATAAGATTAGAATTACATATAATCACATCACTTCCCTCTTCCCATTCCTAAACCCTTTTATATGCCTCTCCTTATTATTTCCCAAATTCATGCTCTCCTTTTCATTAATTGTCTGCATATACAAATATGCATATACGCACATGTTCCTAAATAAAATATCCTCATCTGAATACTTTGTCTATGCTACTAAGAGTACTTTCTCTTATGTGAGAGACTGAAAATGCCTGGATATGTGAATGGTTTTCTTTTAACTGGAACACTCAATGTAAATCAGTAGAGATCAACTTAAACATAAGAGTTGGAGCCTGGGACCAGAGAGATGGTTGCTGCAGCTTGCCCTACAAATGGATTTTGTGACCCTTTAAAGGTTATTTAAACCCTTGAACTTTTAGATTTTCACCTCTTAAATGGGTTTATGAAAGGACTTGATGATTCTCATCTAAGAATCTGAAGCCTGCAGCAGTCTACAGGAAGGGGTCCTATAAAGAGAGTAGTGAGAGGAGAAGCTGGGCACCATTTGCAGTGGAAGAATATAGATACACTGTGCCCAAATGTCACCAAGCACCCACACAGGTTTGAACCCATGATGATGTCCTCCTAAGGAACTCTTGTCCTCTCTGCCCATTCTTGGTTTACATTTTCAGAGGCTTATCTACAAGACTCTGCAATCATTGATTTGCTGATGCACAGCTGCTCAGATTAATCAATTTCCCCAGGGGTGGAGAAATGTACTTCTGGAGGCAATGGCATTTCAATGACAGAATATTGGTGTGTGCACCAATAGGAAGATGGCAAGGCTCTCTTCGTTCCTGTAGTCTACATGTAGTCTGAAATTTCCTTTAGTGGTCACAGATTTTTAAAAGAAACACCCAGTGTTTTCTAAAGCATCATTCTTCTTTTTATATTTTTTTTAAAAAGGAATATAGCCCTTTCTGACTCCTACAATTACCTCATTAGCCTTAAGTAGAAACCAAGAGACCTCTGAAAAATGATGATTTTTGTATATTTAAAATACAGCCTTTTCCTTTTTTTCCCTGCTATTCAGTGATTAGAAGCTGTCCAGCAAATATACCCTATATATCCAGTGCAGGGACACACTTGGTTATACCCTGTGAATTGGTACCTACCTGACATGTAAGAATGAAAGAAAAGTAAGAATTCAATGAAGGGTTTGACTACAGAGAATATGGGGCCAAGACCTTCATCAAACCCTGGTTACACATTATTCTTAATAATTCATACCTTTTTAAAAAATCTTTTTTGTCAATTTTAAGTAGTAAGCTTACAGAAATTGACATTATTTTACAGAAACAGATTTTTTTTTTTAAAAAAAGGCATAGTTCCATTTCCTGTATCGTTCACAGTTCTTTAATTTGAAACATATCACTTTTATCTCATCTTGCTTTAACACCAGATTTGGTTTAATTAAATTTATGTCAAATGAACACATGAAACGAAAGGAGAATCAGAAAGCCTGCAGCTGCCCATTAGTGAGTCAGTAGCTGTGGTGAAAGGCTTTTGAAGCCTGGCTTACTGCCAGGACTAGCTTGCAATGATGCTCAGAGACACCCATGATGCTTTGAAGAGAAGGACTTAGCTGACCCGAGCCTGCTCAATGGAATAGTCAAATCCTCTTGGGCTGGATGTAAAATCTATCGTCTTCTATCTTCTATCTTCAGCCATTTACCTGTCAAAGGAAAAAAGTATGAGTATGAAACCAAAATCCATACAAAGAATAAATTGTAGCAGACCCTTCCTCTTCAGATAGTATTGTTACCATTGATGTGGGGGGTGATTTTGTTTGTTTTGAGAACAGCATGCCAAGCCCTTCAGGATGCAGTGCCAAACTGTCAGTCCTTAGAGCTACTCCATCCAAATAATATTTAACTCAGAGTTGCCTAATTGAAATATCTGTCAATTAGCCACATAATGTATGCTGTTAGAAAGAATATAAAAAGCAAATCTTTTGGGAGCTGATATTTGGAGCTTTGCAAATATGTCACTGCTAAAACACCTAGGTTTAAAAATAAATGAAGCCCCAAATGTTTTGACACTATTGCTAAAATATAAAGTAAAATATCATGTCACATATACGTCCTAATCCCACATGGTGTTGTGTTCTTTGTAGTTGTATGCATCTAATACTGCCCCCTTTGACACCTTGGTGTAAAAATATTTGTTGATAACACCACTAGTGAAATAGAATGTCCTTATTCCGTTTCCATAGTCAAACATTTTCTGCAGGGAGATAAATTATTATGTTGATTCAACTTACTTATTGACATCTGATCCACAAGGTTAATTACATTTGTGTCACCATACTCTAGATACTAAAGCCTTGGCATAACCTTTCAATAGCAAAGTTTATTTAATATGCAATAAAAAGGACATGGAAGGGCAAGTGTGGTGAACATGTAGAAACCTGAGAAATGATAATGACGTGAGATGAATCTGAGTATCTTGTTTATTTTTCTTCTCCTGTGTCAAAATATTTCAACTGGGGTTCTAGTTATTGTTCGAGTAGCTTCACTATTGTATGAGGTGCTTAAACAAGGCAGCATGTCTACACACTCATCAATTCCCAATTGAATTACTCTCACTGGTCTGACAGACATTGTCTCCTGCTTTCTACACACAAATCCTTTGCTTTTTCATCACACATTTGATTTACTACTGAGCATAAACCAAAACAAATAAGAAGCAAAATAATGTACTTAGGGTTGCATTCATTCCATTTGTACAGGGTTTCATTCAAAGATTTGACAAGGACTTGTATGTTCTAGATCACACATCTGCCCTGTGATGCACTCTAACGTGATTTTAATTTTAAGGAAAAACTTCTATCTAAAAAAGAATATGAGAAGTTACTTCTTGGTCATTAACAACGTCTTGAACTTTGTGGAGTGTTTAAAATGTGTTCAGGTGAATTCTGCCACTTGTCTGTAGATGGATGTTATTTTCATGCACCCAAATAAAATATGAAGAGATTTGGTGTTTTTAAATTCTCGTGGATACAGTACAATTTTAGTAATATAAAAATAAGGGAAGATTTTATTTGCATTAATATTTTAGATGACATGAAACATGTAAGTTTATAGTCACATTATTCACCTCTAAAGCAATAATTTTTCGTTGTCAATATACTTCCAAGTATTAAGATATTTTATATTTACACTTGAATCCCCAAATAAATTCAACTACAATTAAAAAGAAAACTATGCATGTTTAGGAAACAGTGTTTAGTAACTCAGTTCTAATTCAAGACCCTTAGTGCTGTAAACAAGCATTTTTGTGAAAATTTAATGATATGGTGGTTGTTCAATAGTCAAATATTCAGTCATAAAATTTTAAGGAACTGATTATATTTGTGGAAATAATCGGCATTGTGAGGAGGTGATGTCTCCATTGTTTTATTTGTGGAGATTTTATTGCATGTTAGAATAGAAGTGAGCACTCAGCCCACATGGTGGTCCAAAATTCTTAATCTCTCCTTCACACTACTGACTTGTCCAGTAATTTCTTACCAAGGCAGAATTAAAAATGGTCATATTAATTGTGCAAATAGCTATACTTTTAATTTTTCAAAATTATCCCAGTAACTATATAGTACAGATGTCCCCACAAATCTCTGGCCAAGAACCTATGGATCAACTTTCTTTATTATAAATTACAAACCTAACTACACTGGAATCGAAGGCGTTTCGTATAGATTCAAAGCATGTCGGTAACCTGCCTCCCCATTGCTGCTGCTGAAGTACTGAAAAGGACATTTGAGGCTCATATGGCCAAGAGGTGCTGTTTTAACCACCTGGACGGCAGAAATGTTTATAAGCAACATTTCAATCATCTTCATATTTGCCCATAGAGAAGAAACATGTGTTGAAGAATGGCGGTATGTAGGGGGAACTTAAAATTTTCCCAAAGGCCCTGTCCAGACCCAGGAAAAAGCCACCTAGTTGAGATCTGCTGGCATTTTGATCCATCTATGACAATTTAAAAGTCTTTGTTCATTCCAGCTGAAATTTGCTAATTGTGTATTTTCAAATTTCCTCACTTACTAAAAGGGAAATTTGAGGATGGAATTGAAAGAAAGAAGAAAATAAGTCCTAAAAAATGATCTATGGGGGTGTTAACCGTGTGCTGCTATAACCTTAAGGCTAGTTGTTTACCTCAATGACAAAGTTAACCCTAAAATTATAGCTGTGTTAAAGGTTAATTAGCAATGTGGCTTTAGAAAACTTCAAAAGGGGACAAACTGATCATAGTTGTTAATTATTCATTTTTATTAAAATAGTGAAGCAAACAGATCAATGTGAGAAACGATATCCTCCCAACCCTTTGTCTCATAACTGATCCACCCTTCATTTCAGACAGAACACATCTCAGGCAAAAATGTAGTTCCATGCTGCCTTTTAATAAAAGATTCTTTTAAAGAACTAAAACCATCTTGCCTGGTTTCATATTAATTAATATGAGAATATTAATACGAAAAGCGATAAAGGAGCAGATATGTTTTCTTTGGATAAAATTGGCCATTGAAGATACATGGTTAAAGGTAAGAAAATATTTATTTAAACCAAGAATATGATTATTTAAAATATTTGAAGTTAAAACTCAAAGAAAACATCTTCTACTTATTTTTTTTTCTTTTCCTCAATACAATCACCAACAGGAGACCCTGAAATGTTGATTAACGTTTTCAGGAAATAAAATCTGTTGGCAATATTAGAATATAAATTACATGAATTTATGTTTTCAATCGACATATGATCTTTCTATGATTCCTGACTTTACAAACTCCCCAATTTTATCAATATAATAAATCAATTCATTATATTCTATAATATATATATTATATGGTTAAATTGATTATTTTACATACTATGTAACATTATAATGCTAAATAAACAGCAATAAAACAGACTACTAAAATGTTCACAACAAAAGAAGATTTTTGAAGGAAAGTTAGACAGCTTAGATACATAATATTGATATTAGAGTTGTCCCAATACAAAACCAAGCAGGTACAAAGTGGGCAAAATGGTTTTCCACTGCCAAATGACCAGAGTAGCAGGACGGCCTCATCTCTGCTTCAGAGCCGTTTTGAGAAGAAAGGGTTTTGATTAAGATCATTAACTTGGCACAGAGAAATTTGGGAGAAACGATTAGAAAGGATGTGTCAATGCACAGCTAAAATGTTCATCGCTACACCTCTGGAAATTTGTGTGCTTACATCTCTGTTGAATGGCAGAGTGAATTGATGAACTTCGTCCAGTATCCATCCTTGCACGGCGATGGGATGGAGAAAAGGCAGGCAGCATCAACGTCACTTTCAGTTTGCAACTCAGCTGTCAGGTGGAAGAGTGCAGAGGGGATGAGCAAGGCTTACTGTGAAGAATACGTAGATCAAAATTATACAGCATAGTCGAACTTTGTTACTGCTTATACATAATTAATTAACCGAGCCTAGCCTGCCCTGGTGCACTACTTTATAGAGCAATAAAACATTAAGCTAAAAATACGGACTGCTAGGGTAACTGCAGTCACAGTACACTCTGTCTTCCTTTGTAAGCTTATTATTTCCTGGAGCTGTGGCCGACAGTCTATGAACACTCATGTTTGCGTATATTTTGTTTATGTGCACGCTTTGGCATTCCAGCCATCTCCTGCTGGGCCCCCTCACTACCATATGCTTCTGTTTTTCTTCATTAGGTGATGTGATCCCTTTTGACTGTTGCATGCACGTGAAAGGACAGTGGGCTTTGGGGGGAGAAGAAGCCCTGCTTTCAGAGAGTACACTTCAGTTGTTCTTCAGCTCTGTGGGGTTGATTGGATCTGACAAGTGTTGTAGCTACTCACCGTAATGGATGTCTCTGCTTTCGCAGAGAAGAGGAGGAAAGGATGTAATTCCCAGTGAAAGAAAGCAACACGAACTATTATTTAATTACTGCCTAATATATAACTCCCCAGGAGGCCCTGTTGATTTACAGTTCTAGAATCTTCCTTTCTTTATTAATGAACATCTTTGCCCTTTAACGTGATGCGGTTAAGCCACACCTGTTATTGATAGGGACTTTCCCACAAGAACAAGTCAAATGATCCATTTTAAAGCTCAAAGCGTGTGAGCTTCTTATGGCCTTATTTTCTCAAATATAGATTTTTTTAAAAATTCTTTTAAAAATAAAATGTTAAACAAAATCCTACAGTAGAATTACTCGAGCTTATTCCTTCACTGCTTTGGGGTTAAGGATGTCAAATTTTGTTTATTCTCTATATTGAGTTCATCACATCTATGGATTTTAGGACGCTAGTAAAATCTTCAACATGCCCCACCCTCAATGCCAGTTCCACTTTTAAATCAATAGTAGGCTGGATGAAGAAATTAGAAATGTTTTTACTTCTATTTTTAGTCATTTATATTCCCCGAACTTGCTGGAATGCATATTTGTCATTAATCTGTGTTTTTGAAGGATATTTTGTACCACCTAAGACCCAGAACATTAAAAACCACAGGGAGGAATAATGCAAACCTATGCTTTATAATCAAATCTTGAAATATATTACAATTAACTAAAGTGTTTCCATCAATTTATTTTGTTTGTGAAGCAAAAGCAAATAAATAAAGATTGAAGTTAATTTAATTATATAGAATCACAAGGCATGTATTTAATGAAAAGATATTAACTTCATTGCAGGGGGTAGGTTTAGTCCACATAATAAATAAATATATAATAAAATTGTTTAATTTTATTTGATCAATAGAGTTCATAAGAATTATATTGATACAGTCCCTTGTTCTGTAGATAATTTGACAGCACTCATGCTATCTAATTTTCTGAAACACTGTATCAAACAGTAGCTTATATTCTTGTAAAATTATTAAACTAAGCCAATATTTCATAAATGAACATATATTAACTTTTGGAAAATATAGTTCATATCATTGGTTCAAACATTTATGTTTATAGTAACTGTAAAGACTTTTCTTTCACTTAGATTCCTTTATACCAAAAAATGAAAATTTGGAAATTATAATTCCTTACAAGGTAGCCTATTTTCAATTTATTTTGAAACAATTAATATATCAGTGTTACACTGGCTTATTATATGTCATTTTTTTGTTTTTTCTGAGTAATAATCTTGTAAGTTTATTTAAAGGTCTGTTGTCAAATGTATGTAGGTATGCATGCATGCATGTTTCTGTATATCTATTAGGCATGCATCAGTCTATCCTACAAATACTGTTGTTCTGATATGTTACAATTTTCTTTGAGATTTATCAAAATCTAAATCCCTGAGTTAAACACATATTTATTTTGCTAATCTTTGACATTATACAAGAAAGTGGATTTATTCAATTAATTCCTACAAGTGGACCTGTAATTTATCTAGAACAACTCTATTTTCAAGTCATCAGTGTGAGTAATATTTCTAGTTTGGTATGGCATTTATTACTGTAGTATTGACTAAAATTGCATACTTTAGAGAATTATAAATTTTCAATATACATGTATGTAAACACACAATTATATATGTATAAGTATATTACAAATAATATACAAGTGTACGCAATTCCAATACTGCTAAACATGGGAGAGAAGAAGTTACTTGGCACTTTCAAATAGAAACAGTAACTACTCAGTTAACAATTTTATTGATAACATTCAGACTACTGGCCCTGATATCAAATTTATTGATTAAAAGAAATGTTTTAAAATAGAATACATTAAACAGTATAAAAGTAGATTTATATTTTCAATTTTTCCTTTCAATGCAAAGGATACATTTCTCCCTATTATACTTATAATTAATATATTTGCCAAAATCAAAAGCTTTAATTCTTGCCAACAAAGTAAAAGCTATTGAAATTTTAATTGTCATATATTTAACATAAATTAAATTAAACATCATGAGGTTACTGGTGATCATATCTCCATTCCCCACACCTCTTTACCTACTTTAAAAAATGTTGAAAAAAAGAAGCAAAGCAAATAGGAAAAAAAAATAGGATAAAAGTGATTGTCTTTATTCTACATGTTGCTTAATAATAAATCTTCATTCATCCAAAGTAACTAAGAGATTCCATGATATAACATAGCATAAAGCAAGGAATGCAGGCTGAATTCAAGGTGTCAAATTTATTAGTAAAATTGAGCTATCACAAAACATTTTGAAGGGTTGGCCATTTAATCTAAGAATCTAATTTAAAGAATATTTTTTGCATGATTACTAAATTTTTCAAAGCCAAAAGTGAAGTAAATATGGGATTGTTTTGTTTTAAAGACTCAGTAAATTGTACAGATATGGTGATATAGAAGAAAATTCACTACAGGCCTGAGGACAAGAAACTACTTTCAAATTATGAGAAAAAATAAACCCATTTGTAATTAGTCTATTTGCACCCATAGTTTTTAGATTTTTATTCTTTAAATGAAAGAAAGCACATATGCATACACAGACACATGAACACACGTGCGCGCGCGTGCACACACACACATTACTGAAACAACATTCTTATACACTGCCATAGATCTTGGGACTGAGCCTTAGGTAGTTTTAATAACTATTATAATTGCAATAATAGCATGGTTACAGAAGGGCATCAAAATGCCTTTAGACTAATGCATTTAAAACTAGCTTCTCCTCTCTTCCCTCTGGCAAAAAAATGAAATTTCCAACATGTACAATTTCAGGAAACTAAAAGAGTCTTAAGCAAATTTTAAATCTAAAAAAGAAAAATTCATCCCCAGAGCTTATGATATTCTTTATAGTCACTTTTATTCATTTAGACAAGAGTTTGCCTTTTTTTAGATTTCATAACAATTTTCCTTGACCACTATATAAATGATACAGTTTTACTTGAACCAATCAAATAATATTTGCCTAATTACTAAATTTCACAAAGACTTCTGCACAAAAGGATGTATATCCTATAGATTTCAAATGAACATTTTAAAGAGTAAAATGTTTCACAAATGGAGTAGTGACTAAAAGAAACCCCTAATCTCTAAATTTTATTGCTTTTTGTATATTTTTAGTATCTGTTAAAATAAAGTCTTAGCCTCCAAGTTCTGATTCAAATTGATCTAAATCCTCCATACATCTCTACATTCTCTCTCTCTCTCTCTCTCTCTCTCTCTCTCTCTCTCTCTCTCTCACAAACACACACACACACACACACACACACACACACACACACACACACACACACACACACAAACACACACACACACACACACATCTAATACTATTGCTAAATTCTTCTGGCATCAGATTCTTTCCATTATAACACAGTTACTGAGTATCCAGAGGCAGGGGGCAATGGTCACTTTACGAATTCTAAACCAGTACTGTCATGCTTTAAAAGTGAACAACAGACATTTTCTCTGCTTGTTCTCAGAAAATAGTGCTTGCTGCCTGGCTCTATAAACAGTCTGTGCTGAAGACTCAATCCCAAATCCAAAGAAAACCATTGAGGTTTACAAACCACTTTCTTAATCATCAAAAGTACAGAGGGTGGTATTCTTGCTTCATTTGTGGGTCCACTCCAACTCCAAACAGATCTGAAGCCATTACAGCGCATGGCAGTTGGTCGATAGTGTGGAAAAAGCTCATTTGCTGACTGGCCAGACAGTTTTAAAACCTTCAGATTTTTCTAAGTCTAGGTTATTAACTGTCTGACTGTAATCACATCTTCACCATAGGGAGCTTCGAAAGCTTTTCATTTGCATTGAATCAGTTGCTCTCCTCCCTGTCTTTTTTTCCCCCTGGAAATAAGCTTAAATAATTCAACAAACTACACACATGGCTGGTGATTACTGAACCATTCTGAAACACTCCAGGCAAATGGACCATTATGTGGTGGGAATTAAAACTTCCCTCACAGTCACTGGGAGGTTGTATGTATTCATATCCCGGAAATATGCTTGTCTACGGCATTTCCTGTATACACACCATTCTCCTGAAACAATGTGGAAAGACGATTGTGCACAACTTTTACCCACAGTGCCTCCTTGTCAAAGCTTTTAAGTACATAAGAGCCTATGGAGAGCTTTTATTGGAAGCACATCCTCGTCCATCTCTGGACACTAAGTTATTTTAAAGAAAGTACAGACATTGTCACAAGCATTCCTTAGATGAGTATGAATAAGGAAACTACATCGCTTTGGCCATCCTACATTTTTATGATATGGAGATTACAGTCGGATTAAGCTGGGCTGGTCAGCTTGAATTGATGAGTCTTACTGCCCACATATTCTGTAAAGTTGTGTAAACACGCTTGTGGTTGCTTTGCTCTAAAGACATGCAAAAATTTTGAACTACCTTGAATCCAAATAATATTTTGTGATTTATATTGACTACTGCTTCTCCAATCACCTCACTTATAAATTTATAAATTTCTAAATGCTGTGAGTCTATTATAGAAATTAAGTTCTATGGTAGGTTTTAAAAAAATACTCATAAATTTCAATGGGCATGAAGAGCTTTTATTGAATATAATACTTTAAAAAATCTGATACTTAAGGGTACAAAGCAATAAACATTTGATAACAGGCCGTCAATATAAGCTATCACAAAATACTAAATAATTGTCAATAAACATGGAAATTTTATTAGGATATGGTATTTTTTCCATTGGATACTAGACTTAGAATTCTTAAGGATAATTTATGTTTATTAATGTATCAACCCTGTATGCTACTCTCTAGTAGTAGATAATCTTTATCAAACTTATTATATATTTACCTAAACTATGATTTATGAAGTAATAAATCAATACAGCAAAAAGTACACATGGAACCTAGTATATAATGAACAATCCATGACACCATTTGTTATTCTAGATCCTGTGGCATGATCTTTATGTTCCATTTTAGTTCTATATCATAAAAGGGATTTTATGCAAAACAGCCCTTTTGATTCTTCTGCGTGTATCATTTGTGTTGTTACTTTCATCTCGTGTTTGCTACCTAACCCGATGATTGTTCTGACACATGAGACATCCTGCCAACTCTGACATTACTATGTCCATCTAAGGCTCATGTCCTTAGTTTTGGAATTCAGGGAGCGATGGAGATTATTTACTGCTTTGAGAATCGCATGTTAGTGGTATACATTTCTTCTTGCCACATTTCATGTCTAAAACATCTCACATAGAATCATCTAAAATTCACAGACCCATTGAAAAATGCCCAACGTGTCATGGAACTCAAGTAAACTTCATACAGTAAGGTGTGCTGACAAGCCTGCAGTCCCAGCACTTGGGAGGCAGACACCAGTGTTGTCACACGATGTTGTTGGTTGTTAGATTTGAAACTGAGATGCAGTGCAGGCCATCTGAGTTCCCCAATGATTCTACACAACTCCAGTACCACCCAACAGAGTACAGAAATGAGAGACATGGATCAAAGTATCTGCAGACAGAGGCTGTGCTCGGCACGAGAAGCTTGGCAATTCGAACCATGGTTCACATATATGTTTTGTGAAGAAGTTTTGATGTAGTCTGCATGTGTATCTGATGAACAGTAAACTCAGGCACAAATAAAAAAAATAAATAAACCCATGGTATCACATGATATTATGATATTTGAAGATGAGTTTAGTATAGTTTAAGGACTTCTGCCACTTTCTAAATATTGGGTATGTTAAAGTCATGGCATAAAACACATTTTATTCCTGTGTTTGTACCACAAACGCTGACAAAACAAAGAAACCTATACTGCCTTAATTTAATAACAAACTTCCTAAATGCATATATATATGTGTACCCAGCTCTCTGCATATGTACAGGCATACTTGTTATAAATATGAGTTTTACTTAAGTTTTCAGGCTAATTTCTCATTTTTGCTCAGATTTACTATTTTTTAAATACAGTATATTCATTTTCTTTGGTTGCAAGTTCCTTTTTAATTTTTAATTTTTATACTCTTACTTTTACTTTTATGTGTGTATATATGTGTAATTATGTAAATATGTAAGTACAACTTCCTGAGTCCAATTAGCATTGGATTTATGAATATTTAAATTTGTCTTTCTCATGGTAGGTTTTCATTGATAAACATAGCTAGAAGAATTAACTTCTAGCAATGTCTAAAGAAGACTATTTTCATTCTTATTGTCTCTTAAAAAATAAAAAATCTTTTTCTACAAGGTAAAATACAATCCAGTCATTTTAGAAGACATGTCTCTTATTAAAATGAAAATTTTAAAAATAGTCAACTCTACAACTATTCATCTTTCTCTGAACTGTTCTATTTTTATTATGCTATTGCCCTTTTATTTGGGCACTGTATTTTAGAATGGATCTGGCCTTCTGTTCAGTCTCAAGGGGAAGACATTTCTTTTTTTAAAAAATTATTTATTTATTTATTTATTTATTTATTTATTTATTTATTTAATACTCCATATTTTATTTTCCCCTGGTTTACCCTCTTACTGTTCCCCATCCTGTACCTCCTCCCTGCCCCCTGTCTCCACAAGGATGTCCCTACTCCCTACCCCCACCCAATGAGAGCTTTAAACTCCTTGGGGCTTCCAGTCTCTTGAGGGTTAGGTATATCTTCTCTGATTGAACCCAGACTCGACAGTCCTCTGCTGTATTGGGGGCCTCATATCAGCTGGTGTATGCTGCTTGGTTGGTGGTCCAGTGTCTGAGAGATCTCAGGGGTCCAGATTAATTAAGACTGCTGGTCCTCTTAAAGGGTTGTCCTCTTCCTCAACTTCTTCATGCTTTTCTCTAATTTAATGACAGGGGTGAGCAGCTTCTGGTCATTGGTTGGGTGCTAATATTTTCATCTGACTCTTTCAGCTGCTTGTTGGGTCTTTCAGAGGGCTGTCATGAGAGGTTCCTTTTGTGAGCTCTCTATAGCCTCAGTAACAGTCTCATGGGGAAGACATTTCTAACAATCCTTTTGTTTAAACACTATTTAAAATATCGCTTTGTGATTTAATCTGGCCAGTAGATGATGATGGTGGGGGGAAGGAGACACTGTCTTCTCAGGTGCTTAAACAACTAAATCTGAGGGTAATTTTTTGTGTGTGCTAGTACAATCGTGATATGAGTGTGAACTGTCAAAACAAGAGCCATGATTTCTAGGATGATGGAGCATAAGAAAATCAGTGAATGATGTAGATTAAACTGGGCTTTGGGTTTAACCAGTAGCCCTGAGTTGGACATAGAGTCAATTCTGAACACAGGTAGCCTCTCAGGCACCTAAAGATAACTAATTTCCCTAGTAGCCATCAATTGCCAGTGTCTCCTCAACTATAAGTGGGACAACATTGTTGTAGAGTTGGAACTAAGTCTGGCTTGATCTTATTCATATCTTGTGCATGTAGTCATAGCCATTGATAGGTAGGAAGATAGATAGATAGATAGATAGATAGATAGATAGATAGATAGATATAGAGACACAGATATAGAGCTTGATCTTATTCATATCTTGTGCATGTAGTCAAAGCTATTGATATAAGATAATAGATAGATAGATGGATAGATAGATAGATAAATAGATAGAGATGATAGAGATGGAGATGATAGAGATAGAGATAGAGATAGAGATAGAGATAGAGATAGAGATAGAGATAGAGATAGAGATAGAGATATTGGCCTGATATGTCTGTTACACCTCATGGTATTTTAGTCTTTCTGTCCTCTTTTCTGTGTTCATCCCTACGTCGAGAGAGTAGGAGGTACTATATAGATATAACATTCAGGACTGAGGACTCTAGTCCCTTATCCTCTACAAATCGGTCAGTTTGGTATGTTTGTTAATTTTTTATTTGCTTGTTTTTAACTCTGAAGGTTTCTACTGTTCAGATATCTTTTAATACTTTAAGAATATATATATATATATATATATACATATATATTTATATATATATATATATTTAGAAAACATATATATATATATATATATATATATATATATATATATATATATTTAGAAAACATATTTTTTACTAAGATAAAAGGCAAGAATTCAGAGGTCCTCCTGTTCTGACCTAACTGATATTGGGTGCAGTTTTACACAGATATCTGGCTTGTTATAGGTTGTAGAATCTCAACTCTTCAGAATTTTGCCCCATGGTTGAATATTTTTTTGTCTTCAAATTTTAATACTTATATGTATTTTAGATTATCACAGTATGTCAGCATAGAGTTCTTTATAAAGCTCAACAGGTACAACATCTCAGTACATACTTTAGTATGCTTCTAAATGATTGTGTCTCATATGAATGCTTAATTGCACCGAATCTGAGCCTTGCTCTCTATAAGTGGACAATTTTTTCAAACACTATTATTTCCATTACACACACACACACACACACACACACACACACACATACATATGATGATGAAAATTTAAAAAAAAGTTTCAAACAGAAATTATAAAGATACACAGATATGATTAATTATATTTAAGAGATCATATCTCTTTACAAAAGTAATGCAAATGATATCACTTCAAAAACCTAAATGGTTTTAGTCAGACAACATATGTTCCTTGAGTTTATGCTAGCTACTTGTCCTAGCACTGGGAATACACAAGGGAGCAAAAACTCAAATTGGTCTCTGCTTTAAGCAGCTTGGTAGAGAAGACTGAAATATTTACTTCACAACACAAAGAAATTTCAGCCTTGAAAGTGCTATGAAAAAATTATATAGTGCAAAGATGTGCAGAAAAGGGGAAGTCAGTCCATGGAAGTGATACTTCATCTAAGATATGAAGAATGATCTGTCACTACTATTTTAAAAGGCAGCAAAGAAATGTCCAGGCAGAGGAATCAGATTATACTGCATCCCTGTGGCAATAGGGAGCATGACAAATGAAAGGAAACAATAGAAACACATCTTAATTGAAGTGCAGAGTCAAGTGTATCTAGTAGAGAATATAGCTGAAGAGATAACTAGGGTCCAGCCACCCATCTACCCATAGTGCCTTTATTATTTCAACAGTGATAAGAAGCAAAATCAAAGTTTAGTTTAGGTAAGAAACATGAAAATATTTTATGTGGGAAAGCCCCATTGACAAACAATCAAGTGGTGAAAAGTAGGGGTTAAATTTGGTTCATGCTGGCAATTGTGACACTGAGAAGTCTAACATGTCTCTTGCTACCATTTGAACAAATGGCCAGGTTTGAAAACTTTGTCTGAAGCCTGTGGCAGTATTGAGAGGTAAAGGAAGGATTTAGTTGGACAAAGTAATATAATGGAGACATGCCGCAAGAAAGTTACTTGGATTATGTTGTCTTCTTTCTTTGATTCCTAGCACATGGGGAAAGCAGTTTTCCTTCCACCATAGTGAGCCCTGCAGCCATGAGCTGAGCAATGAGATCAAGTGATCAGGAACTAAAGCCACTGTCATTGCAAGACAAAATTAACCACCTGGTAAAGATGACACATGGACAATATTCAAGTTAAGCTACTAAGAGTAGAACAAAATCCTTACTCTTAAATGCATGCCAAGCTGGTTTAACAATCTGAATCAACATGAATCAAGATCTGAGATCCAGAGCAAAAAGCACCCTGACCAGTTACTTGACCCTGTGAGGGAAGGAGCTTGTGCTATCAACATTCCTGATCTGCAGAACTTGAGAAGATCATTGGTGCCAGTTTTCTCATTCACAAAAGTCTTCCCATAGAAAAGGTATAAAGTGAAGGAGGCGCTGTCTCAGTTGATGATGTCATACTTAGAATTTGAAATATTTATCACCATGTTAAAATACATTGGGTATATCACAGATGGATGTTAAAGTTATCCTTAAATTCTCATTTGATTAAATATGCTCATGGTCTATCAAAAATTGAAATCAGGACCACTGAAAGGTTATGATATGTTTAAAGGCCAGGTGTGAGTTTCAATCATTTTAATAGGACAAATTGGAAGCACCCAGAATAATTATTTTCAAATTCTTATCAGAATTGAATGAGACATTTGACTGAAAATAAAATGCAGCAAATTGGGAAAGAAAACAAACAACCCCCATGGGTTGTAGAAAGCAGGATTGTAAACTGACCTCGCAGCAGCAATACATTCAATGATAACTTGAATATATAAGGCAATGGGAATTTAGAATGAAACTACCTGATCCTTTTAAAGCTGCCAGAGATGTCCGTAAGAGGCTTCATGCAAGCTCTGGAAAGAAATAGTGAGATTTGTTCTCCACTGTCCAATTCCAGTGGACAGGAGAAAATGGTATTTGTTGTATTACGTCAATTGAATGATCCTACCAACTATAAATCTTATGGATAAAGAATAGTGAATCCAAAATAAACAGATCTAAGCAACCTAGAGTATTTTAAAAGAAATAAATAAGTATAAAATTATATTATAAATATCATAAAGTTAGTTCTGGGCTTTGTTTTTTTTTTTTTTTTGTAGATAATGGGTTTCTAAGTTTTGTTAGTGATTGAATTTCATCTTAGGAAAAGCAGTGGTTATATATAAAAGATAAAATTATATGTGCTTTTCCCCTACTGTTCTTCTTTTGAAACAGGGGGGAAAATACGGTCAAATATAAACTGAAGTACAAACTGAAAACTGTTGTGTAAGTAGTATATCAAGTCAGTGTTCCATGGCTGCAGGATCTGCAACCTTCAATTCTTCCAGCTACCCCTCTAACAATGAAGTTACATCATTAGTGACTGCATGTCTTCTAAACATGCGGACATTTTATATATGTGCCTAAGTAACACATATAAAAATTGTTTATATGACATTTATGCTACATTAAGTGTTAGAAAGGATCCAGTAGGATTTAATCAGTGTGGAAAGATGTATTTTATAAGGAATGTAAGCATCTCTGAGTTGTCTGTTGGATTCCTGAAACTGATCTTCCCCAAACAGTAAGGAACAATTGGATCATGATTGTTTGGGATATAGAAAAGGGGTAAGAATGACACCTAACTAATACAAAAATTTATGTTTAATAAATTATAAAATATATACTAAATACAATACAAGTATATTATAAAATGTAGTGTATAATATTAACATATACAAACATATCTTCTCTGTGAGCATGTTTGAGTAAACTTATTAATGGTGTTACTTTAGACATGTTACTTTAATGAACTCTATTTCATTACTTCTAATTTGTTGATAACTAACATATAGTAATATAGCTTTCATAGTAATTAAAATGGAGAGTGCATTTAATAGGAGACATACTAGTAACTGTGAAACAGCCATATATATTGACTTTTAAGTTGCTTTATTTGAATTTCATGTGTTTAGAATGATTGTAAATATGACCGTGCACTAAAAATCAGTGTGTTATATAAGAAGTATGTGGTGAATATTGATGAAAATCTTTGCAAATAGCTCGCTTTTTGTCTTAGCATTGTCAGTTGTTTTAGTACAATAGATATGTGCCTAATCAGTAATACGTATTTAATATATTATAGGCGACTAAATAGAACAACCCGTTGTTATTAACAATACACAAAAAAAATCAAATTTTTGGAATGAACATATTATAAATAATTATATGGCATTGATTTTTGAAAGGCAACATCACTCAGGTGTTATTTGAACCTGAATGTATCTGATTATTTCCTACACGATAATGAGAATCTAAGATAAAATTAACAGAAATTAAAAAAAATAACTTCTTCTCTTCTTTAATAGTTGCTTCGTTAGAGATTGTTCTCATGTTACATAAGAAGTAATTAGAATTTAGCAATTTGAGTTTGTCAGAGTGTATGGGACAAATCAAAACAGCAATTCTGATGCCTCAGAGCTACTAAATCAGTTTTTGTTTGGTTGTTTATTTTGTTGTCCTTTTCTTTTAAATTTTATTTAAACTTTTATCTTTTACACTCCAGATTTTATCCCCTTCCAGGTCCACCCTCTGACTGTTCCCCATTCCATTTCTCCTCGCCACCGCTGTCTCCACAAGGATGTCCTTACCCCTTCACCTCCTACCCCACCAGACCTCTCCACTCTCTGGAGCATCCAGTCTCTTGAGGGTTAGGTGCATCTTCTCTGACTGAACCCAGACCCAGCAGTCCTCTGCGGTATATGTGTTGGGGGCCTCATATCAGCTGGTGTATGCTGCCTGGTTGGTGGTCCAGTGTCTGAGAGATCTCAGGGGTCCAGGTTAATTGAGACTGCTGGTCCTCCTACAGTGTCTCCCTCCTCCTCAGCTTCTTCCAGCCTTTCCCTAATTCAACCACAGGGCTCAGCAGCTTCTGTCCATTGTTTGTAAGTAAATATCTGTATCTGACTCTTTCAGCTGCTTGTTGGGTCTTTTGGAGGGCAGTCATGCTAGGTCCCATTTGTGAGCGCTCCTTAGCCTCAGTATTAGTGTCAGGCCTTGGTTCCTTCCCCTAAGCTGGATCCTACTTTGGGCCTGTTGCTGAACCTCCTTTTCCTCAGTCTTTTCTCCATTTTTGTCCCTGCAGTTCTTTCAGACAGGGAGAATTATACTCAGTTTTGACTGTGGGATGGCAACCCCCTCTCTCACTTGATGCCCTGTCTTTCTGCTGGAGGTGGGCTCTACAAGTTCCCTCTCTCCACTCTAGGGCATTTCATTTAAGGTCCCTCCCTTTGTGTCCTGACATTCTCTCCTCTCCCAGGTCTCTGGTGCTTTCTGGAGGGTCCTCCCACCTCCTACCTCCTGAGGCTGCCTATTTCCATTCTCTCTGCTGGCTCTCAGGGCTTGAGTCCTTTTCCACCATCCAAGTTTGTTTTGTTTTTGTTTTTGTTTTTGTCTTCTGCTTTGTTTGTTTGTTTGGTTGGTTGGTTGGCTGGTTTTTGCAAATGCTTCTTTCATCTCACTCCTGGGGTCTGCATTTTATTTGCTTTATTGTTTTATTTAGTTTTCCCGTGTATATATTTACCTGTTAGATTTTTTTCCCTTCCCTGTTATAGCCCCAAGCTCCATTTCATCATTTCCTGAAATTGCACGCGCGCGCGCACACACACACTCACACACACACACACACACACACACATGCAGAGAGAGAGGGGGGGGAGAGAGAGAGCGAGCGAGCGAGCGAGCAAGCGAGAGAGTGTGTATGTAATACTATACATTAAAGAATTACTCAGGAGGAGAACAAATGTCCTCATAAGCGATAAAACCGTTTGTCTGGTGAGGTGGCCCAGCAGTTAAGAGTCCTAACTGCTCTTGCAGAGCAACCAAGTTCTGTTTTGTTTACCCAGGATGGGTGGCTCATATGCCTCTAACCTCAGCTTCAGAGTATTCAACATCCTCTTCTGTCTGCTGCAGGTACCTACACATGTGTGCTCATATCCGCGTGCAGACACATGAACATACAAATAACTGACAATAAAAATATATCTTTTAAGAAAGAAAAACTAAAGGAAGAAGGATACTAATGATTTAACCTATATTTCTATGATTTTAGCTTTAGAAAAACAAATATATATATATATATATATATATATATATATATATATATATATATATATTTGTCAATATGTTGCAGCAAATTTCCCTTGGCAGATTTCACTTATCATTGAATTAAAAATAAAACAAAAGAAAATAAAGCACTAAACATTATTTTTGAAGGAGGTATTCAGTGTGTCATCGGCCTATTTCATCATCCTTGATTTCACTATAATGCATTGTTTTGTGTCATAAGCAGTTGGAAGATCCAATCCACCAAGACACATGATGTTTACACTGTAATATTAGTATATTAATGTTAGCAATTGACAATTTGTGTTAGCAATTGGCTCAAATTTCTCCTCTATGATATCAATATGGTCCTTGAATGAGAAACCATTTTGAAATGTAATCCAGAATAAATTATATAGATTGTGTAACCCTCTATTGTCTTAGAATAATTTAAGCTCTAACAAAAAAACAAGGTAAAGTCAGACTATTTGTTAACTGGAGCATTATTAACTCTATGTAGAAAATGCAAATGTAGAAATAATATTTTTAATTTATTTCTATTATTCAATTATTTTAAATGTATAGGAAGAAACTCTTCTCACACTAGTAGTTTATTACACAGAAGTTATAAATCAATCATTTTTAACCTTTAGAAAAACATAAGACAATGTAGATTTTCTATGGAGTTTTAATAGTCAACAAGAAATATCAAATAAAACATTTAACACAGCACATAAAGTACAACAAAACTAATAAAGGTGTTCTTAACTTCAAAGGAAACCGAGAAACAAAAGCATGAAAATGTAGAAGTGCACGGTTTCCATGTACATGGAGTGTGGCCAAAGAAATACCTTATACAACTAGGAAAAGAAAAATCTGCATTACTTAATAGAGCAGGGAGCCAATTAAGAGCAGTCCCTTATCCGGTTTAATTAGGCTAACTACAGGTAAGGGAATCCTATGGTACAGGGAGGAGCATTAGGTGGTGCATTCTCTCGGTATCTCTTTCATCTATGACCCCTCCACTGTGACAATGGTAAAGATACACAGTGCTTGACTTTCACCTGGGATTGCCCTTTTAATGTGAAATGTAAATGAATTAATGCTTTCGCATTGCCAAAATGAAGGTCCAGGAGTGCCCTGCCATAGTAAAGGGACTGAAAAAATTACTTGGGTTTTTTTTTTTTTCTTATTTTCAACATTAAAACCAGATTGTGATCATTTGTGCTAAATTTCAAATTTAATAAATTGCTAGTATGCAAAAAAACAAAATCTGTGTGCTATGTTATTGGAAAAGGATGCTTGAAACATAACTGTATAATCCCAAGTACTAAGCTTGGCAATTGGCACACGAAATCTGAGAGTGAAGAACAGGATTTTCATAAATTCTATGTAATTCTTTAGTTGCAATGCTGATGCATTCTTCATTTGCTGTAACTTGGGATTTTGAAAAGATGTGATTAATAAGCCCATACCTCTATTTATTTCCTTTCTTGCATATTGATCTTGGTAATTAAGAAGTAATAAAAATCCACAAGGGGGCAGGAAACTAAAGAAGAAAAGTTTTCCACCATGACTCCAACATTCACATGTATCTTCACGCAGAGATGTGTGAACATACATATTCACAAAAGCTGAATATCAAAGAACTAAGTAACAGGGGATCCCAGAATGTTTATTTAGATGAAATTATAATCTAACATGGAATATGTGGAGATGTCAACATCATGAAAATATATGAAATATTTCAATATGGGAAGAATTTGTAATTTATTTTGGATAGTTTTAGAGCACATTAAAACTCCTGATGTGAGAAGTTTTTGCTTTCATTTTGATAAATGCATTTATTTACTTTAATGTGACCTTTTGCAATGGGAGGAACATCTTTGATAGATATCTGAGCACAGTGATGCAATTCGTCAGATATCAGCATCAGTTAAAGGAGATGCTGCAGTAACTGAGTTTCTTTTGTAAGAAAGAGGATTCTGAACACGTAGCATCAGTAAATAAAAGGGTTCAGTAATGTTGTCAAACTTTGTTCTTTGAGTAGGATTTTTGTTTTCCTTTAGTGCATATTCCTGACCACCAGGACAATAAACTATGTACTGAATATATAACCAGAAACAATTATAAATATTTAAATAATATGTGTGCAATTGTTTCTAAGTGTATATAAAATTTAAAATATATCTATAACCACTGACCAACTTGTAACTCTCTCATAAAAATTCCCATAGTTTTTGTATGTGACAACAAGTTCATGATAATGCCTGCAAAAACAAAAGGAGAAAGCAGGAGAAGGAGGAAGAAGAACAAGAAAAACAGGAAGAAGGGGAAAGAGGAGGAGGAAGAAAAGAAGAAGGAGGAGGAAGAGGAGGAGGAGGAGGAGGAGGAAGAGAAGGAAGAGGAAGAGGAGGAGGAAGAGGAGGAGGAGGAGGAGGAGAAGGAAGAGGAGGAGGAGGAGAAGGAAGAGGAGGAGGAGGAGGAAGAGGAGGAGGAGGAGGAAGAGGAGGAGGAGGAGGAGGAGGAGAAGGAAGAGGAGGAGGAGGAGGAAGAGGAGGAGAAGGAGGAGGAGAAGGAAGAGGAGGAGGAGGAAGAGGAGGAGGAGGAGGAGGAAGAGGAGGAGGAGGAGGAGGAGGAGGAGGAGGAGGAGGAGGAGGAGGAGGAGGAGGAGGAGGAGGAGGAGGAGGAGGAGAAGGAAGAGGAGGAGGAGGAGGAGGAGAAGGAGGAGGAAGAGGAGGAAGTCTTTCTTTTAGCATTAAAGATCACCTAAAAATGTAGGGGAAGCAAAGTGTAGATTGTTCTGGTATCTCCCTCTTCATTTTAATCTGGCTGTCAATAAACATTTTCTGTGACAAGCTTTCTTTTACATAAAAGACTTCAGTGATTCTTATGCTACATAGAAATGATTATTTTCTTGGTTATAAAATCACCCTCACTGATTTTAGTATAGAAACATTTAAAATAAAAATTTCTCAATTTTGCCTAAGTACACAGTGTCAACAGCAAGGTATCAGAGATAATGATTGTCCTGCCTGATTCCTCCTCCTAAAAGCAAAGCACTATTGAATAACATTTTCTAACGAGAAATCAATCATAATGTAGCAATACTACTATGACTCCATTTCAGAATATTTCTGCAACCTTCCTTTAAATTACCTTCCTTTTCATATCACTTTGTGTGAGGAGAGAAGTATCATCAAAAAGCATTTGTTCAACGCCAACTAAGCTCGAAAGTAGCCACTATATTTGGGAAAGATGCTAAAAATTTAGGACATATTTCATGTCCTCAAACTGAAATATAATTTTACACATTATTACTCTGTGACTTGAGGAAAATCCAAGATTAAGACCTTATGCTTTGACAAAATGTACAGTCAAGTGCCCAGGTTAATCTATAGTGGCTACTAAGAGAAAAAGCCAGATTTCTGAGATAAGATAGATGCACTTCTCTAATTCATTCAATTAAGGCAAAGTCACAAGATACTCAGTGATGAGCTTTGTGTACTTACTGTAAATGTGTGTGTGTGTGTGTGTGTGTGTGTGTGTGTATGTGTGCATATATATATATATATGTGTGTGTGTGTGTGTGTGTGTGTGTGTGTGTGTGTGAATAACCAACAACCTAGATTAGCTGTATTAACTGGAAGAAAACAGAAATACAACATAAGCTAAATTTTATGGAAAAGGTAGTGAACAGATATTTTTAAAACATCAAAACGACCTATTGCAAAATTTTAACAGTAGGCTGTGAAATTTAAAGGAGCAATCATGCATCAAAAACCAACAAAACAGTAAAAGGAAATTTATAAAAATAAATAATAGGAAAGCAAATGTATCACTGGGGAAGTCTACAGTCCTACTGCAGGCAACGTTACGAACATATTATCGTCTACATTGAGTCAGAATAATAGCCCTTTTAAGTTTTAATGAAAAAGCACGGAAGCATATAAACAGCATTCAACAGTTAAGGAGTGTAGTAAATAAGATTGTGCCGGTTATGAAAAGGCTTTGTGACGCACTTGTTTATTCTGGAAAATAAAATTGTTTCCTGTGTCTGTTAACAAGCCTTGCTTTGTGAGGCATAGACTTCTGTGGGGCTGACTCCTGTTTGGAACCTTTCCACACTAATTACAAAGAGGAGAAAAGGCGGTGTTGATAAATGCCGCACTTCTTGGCCTCTCTCAACAGCTCTCTCCAAAAATTAACTCGGTTGTAACCCTGTGTGAATAATAGCTTTGTGGCAATCGCTGAGAGAAACATATTGTTAATGATTGCCATCTTGCTGGGCAGAATGTTGGGACAATTTTTACATAACAGTGAAAGATGTGAGTTTGCAGAGTGTTGAAAGATGGTTTGCAGTTCAGTTGTATTCTAAGAGCCCTATCACATTGACTTCGAGGACCGTCACAAACACGTAAGAGGAAAACGGTGGCAACTTAGAATGGTTTAAAAAGTTACAATATTTTTATATTATCTCGATTCCAAGTGTTTAGGTAGAATTAACTAAGGTGCAATCTCTCAGAAAACACATGTAAAGCAAAAGACTGGCGTTGTATTTAATCTTAGTAGCTCATTAAAATGCAGATGCCACTCACGCTTAATAAGCATGCGTACCTTTGCTGTATTTGAATAAAGCCTACCTTAGAAGGCAATGTGTCCATGTATAGCCGAGAGATGAAAGAAAGAATGCACGCACTGAGCAACTGAATACATGGCTCGTTTATTACCTAGAAAATATGACAGAAATATAAGGGAAAATATGAGAGAAAGTTGTTTTAACTGTTACAAGAAGAGCTCACTGTAGGAAATAATTAATCTCATGTGCATATTGGTTTGCATTCAGAGACTAGGATTCAAAGTGATTTTCTTCCTGTCCATGGGATAACATTCTTACTTTCATGCTCTAACTTCTCCTCTCAAAAACATACTCCTCTCAAAAACATCTGTGAATGAAGTGGAAATCAAAGATTTGATCAGAAATGCTCTATGGAGTATCAAATTAAAAGTCCTAATTGACAAACTCACATACAGCTGAGAAAGAAGTCTCAGTATAACTGTTAAGGGAGCAGTGCAATCTAGTGAAACAAGCAGACCAGTGGGGTGGATGTTTCTTACAAAGTCTTCATCTATGTGTGTTTGTGTGTGTGTGTGTGTGTGTGTGTGTGTGTGTGTGTGTGTGTGTACAGAGATCCAGGTCTGGAATGTACATAGAAATGTAAGCTTAGCAGGGCAGTGGTGGCGCACGCCTTTAATCCCAGCACTTGGGAGGCAGAGGCAGGCAGATTTCTGAGTTCAAGGCCAGCCTGGTCTACAAAGTGAGTTCCAGGGCTACACAGAGAAACCCTGTCTTGAAAAAGAAAAAGAAAAAGAAAAAGAAAAAGAAAAAGAAAAAGAAAAAGAAAAAGAAAAAGAAAAAGAAAAAGAAAAAGAAAAAGAAAAAAAAAGAAAAAGAAAAAGGAAAAGAAAAAGAAAAAAACAAAAGTCTATATCCAAGTACCAGCCTGTGAACATCATTTAAAGCAGGAAAACAGAGATGACTATATTGTATAATGTTCTCTGGAACAATAAAGAAGTTGGATTCTAGAATTGGAAGGAAGTAAGGAAAGTCTCAAAAACAAAGCTTTATAAGCAAGGAAATACTTGAGATAGATTCTGATTTATAAGACCAAGTTAAGAAAAGATGTTTCTTTTCTATACTGTTGTTCTGTTATTCATCTGATGCACATATTAACTCAACAAAAGTTTCTGTTATGGAGATCAATAAAACATGAATTAAATTTGTCAATCAAATTATTGTACTGTGCATCCTGAATACATACAAGTGATGGCTGCTTAAAAAAAAAACTCTAAAAGCTACTTAGATATTAAATTATTATTGAATGAATTTCAGCCTAAGAATGGCAAAAGTGAATATCCTCAGTAAACCAGTGACAAAGGAAAACCTTGATGATGAGGCATCCTGCTAAGTCTCCTCCTGCTATTTTGTGTACCACTCATTAGCAAATTGCAAAATCCAGTTCTACTCTCAAGAGAAGCATTGATGACCTATCTGGTACTTTGTACTATAGAAGTGTATACAGGGATAAGGGAAACCATGACTAAGAAGATCATACAAATATCAAAAATAGAATTAAGGCAAAACCCTCTAAAATAGAAGAATATATTCAGGAATTTCCAAGTAAAAAATGAAGAATTTATTTTGAACAACGATTAACATATTTTAAGAAAGATCTACTTTGCAGTTGGTGAGATAACTCGGCAGATAATGTGCTTGCTATGCAAGCACGAGGACATGGATTTTAGATCCATGGAGCCCATATAAAATTCAAGCATAATAGTAATTGCAATGAGGGAGAAGGAGCAGAGACTGTTACAACCCATAAGGTGACTGGATCTGAATGGAGAATTCTGGGTTCAGTGAGCAATGCTGCTGCAAAAATACTGTGAAGAGTGAGAGAGGAAGATGCATGAAGTCAACCTCTGGTCTTCATGTAAACAAGCAGGGACTAGCATATCCACGTGTAGACATACAGACACATGCACATCACATGCATACACACCCAAAGGAGAATGAATGAACAAAAGAAGAGGGAGAGAAACACAGAGAGAAAGAGAAATGGAGCCAGTGGCATTACCTAGATATATTTTCACAGTCATGCAAAGAAGTCAGAGTTTGAGGTCAGTAGTGAGAAGAGAGAATATATGTATTCAATCAGGGCGGATGTAAAGTGTATTAAAAGAATATCACTGATTGAATTCCCACCTTATGGGTAGTCCAAATTGAGGAAAAATTTACTGGGATTGTTATATGTTAAAATTTAATGATTTAAAGAGAAAGAGTTATGTATATAAAGTGATACATGTACAAAAACAAATACATTGAAAATTAACTTGATAAATATATCAATAAACTAAAAATAATAGAGTAATTAACATAACATAAAATTTGCATTTAAATTTTAGTAGGATCAATACATTATGTTATAAACTTTAATTTTTATATAAAATGAACATTTCTAATGCTGGATTTATAGTAAACATGGCTAGAACTCAAATGACCTCAGAAGAGCTCTAACACTGCTTTGTAACAGACATTGGCTTTTTTCTACTAGCATATTTGCTGTACTTTTTGTCTGGAATTGAAACTACATCAAGTCTCTGGGATTGACAGATTTCAATCCAATTAAGTGATCACATTATGAATCAGAAAACTAGAGTAAAATTTTGAAAAATTGCTTCAATTCTAAATTTTGAATATTTAGGATTTTTTTCTTCATACTTTAATGTTTATGAAGAAGCTACCAAGTCAAGGCCATAATTGAGGTTCACTTCAGAAATGTATTAATTCAAAACAAGAAATCCTTATCTCAACCTTAAGTCTCTGCAGAACATAGCACGCTCACAAAACTAGGTCACAGCTTTTTAAAAGATCTTTTCGGATTCTGTAGGCTGCCGTTTTGCCTGAACGATGGAGTCATTTGCTGTACTTTTTAGCTTCGTGAGGTCCCACTTATTAATCATTAGCCTGTGCAATTGCTGTCCTGTTCATAATGTCCTTTGCTGTGCCAATGAATTTAACTCCAACACCACTTTTGACTGGGTTTAAATCACACTTAGTGTGATGGAACCCATACTTGATACAGCCAAAATGACCAAGAATCCAAGTGTAGATAAGTCATGGGCCGTAGGGGAAACCTACAGCTTATTCTGCTAAGGTAATGTAGTCATGAAATGGCCCTTAATGATTTAATGCTATACCCATAGATTTGTGTACTACTCAACCCTCATATGAGAAGCTTCTTTGAGTAGTAAAAGATAATTGACACAGAGACCTACAACTGGACAACGTACAGAGAGTAAGAGATTCTGGCACATACAGTAATAAATGGAATCTCTTTATCAAACCACTTTCCTCAAGCTTTAGAGAACTCTTCAGAAAGAAGAGAAGATGGAAAGATTATTTCAAGAGTCATAGGTAATAGGTGACTGCATTGAAACCGTATCCTCCATACCCAACTGGCTCAACACACATATGAACTCTAAGAGACTGTGACGACATGATTAATACCTGAAGAAGTTCAAACCAAATTCCCAGCACCGAGAAGAGGTAATGGACAAAAGCCCCACTGTTAACCAAGAAGCTTTTTGAAATTGATGGTTTCTGGCAAAGGTAAAAACCTGTTTTCTTCAGTGGAGAGTCCCTGTGCATATCAATCAGACTACAATACATACTCCATGCCAGGAAGTAATTGGCCAACACAAAATATGTTCCATTTAGTGGTGGTTTTTTGTTAGTTATGTTTTGATATTTTTTCTTTGTTTTGAGTTTCGGCAAGTCTTGCATTTATATATTTTTCAAAGAGAACACATGAAGTTGGATAGGTAGGAAGTTGAGGAGGATTTTGTAGGTTTGATGGGAGAGGAAAGAATAGGAACAAATATATTTCATAAAAAATTATAAGTAAATAATAGTCATACCATAGGAGCTGCTACAGTATACCTGAATTACTAGAGAATGTCATAATGAAAAAAATAAAAATACTTCTACAGACAAAATATAAAGGGAATCCTATAGGATTTCCATTTTGGTGAATCCATATAATTCTATTTTTACACCAAGAAGGAAGTATTGAGATTCCCAGAATGTAGGAGAGAGGATTTTAACACATTAACATTGTGAAGTCCTTCAGGTTCAGTAGTACATTAGTAAAGTGAAGGTCTACAAAGTGAAGATTACTTGTAGATATCTGATAAAGCAGATAGATGTTCTAAGTCCAAGTTTCTCTAAAATATGACTTTAAAATCAAAGTCACAAAACATGTATTGTTTGTGTGTATGTGTATATGTGTGTGGTTGTGTGTGTGTGTGTGAGAGAGAGAGAGAGAGAGAGAGAGAGAGAGAGAGAAAGAGAGAGAGATGCAGAAATGTTGAATTGGATGTTGATCCTACTCTCTCTGACAATTGAATTATAACCAAACATCATTTTGTGTTATTTCTCTGCTTATGTACAGATAGTGTCTGGGTAGAGTTTCTAGTGGTTAAGTCATTGCTCCAGGAGTACACGAGTCTCAGGAAATCTCAGTGAGAATCAGTGGCAGGCCTCAGAGTAGACCCCACATTTCTTGATACAGATATATTTAAATGTTTTCTTTATAAATATTCTTACAGTTTCTTAAGTACATGTTTTCTTTTACTTTTTATCTTGTCTGTGTTCTCAGTTTCACTAAACTAAGTTTCTCACCAAGTTTCTTTCCTCATCTTCGTTTTAGTAGAATGACCACTTTTATTCTGGCTTTTGCTTTTAGTTTTTCATTTAACTTCTGCACATTATTAGGCTAATTGTGAACTGAAACGGTTCCATTAAAATTGAATCCATTCCTGCATATATAGCATGATCAACATTAGAGAGTTAATTATATTTCAATTAATGAATGGTATTTAAATTAGTAAAAACCTAAATAGATACTATGCTGTAGTAAAGAAAACAAACATTAAAATAATTTTCAAAGTAATTTTCTTTCTTTAGGCTGTGAGAAGGAAGATTTATTAAAAAGCACCAGCGTTTGGCAAGGACAAGTGTAGATCCTCCAAACACGGGGAAAGGCTTTCAGCATCCTTTCCCAGCAGCATCAATGACCAGGGCACCAGCAGCCCACAATCACTTTCAAATACAGGGGCTCAAAGTAATTTTCTATAAAAATTTTATATCTTTAAATTTTCTTTTTTAATAGTGTAATGCCTAATAGTTTGATTCCCATTCTAACAGTATTTTAAGTTCATTGAGTTTTATACATTTAATTCTGATTAATGTGAATGTCTGAATTTTTAATTTATTTCTCTTTTTTATAATAAGTTTTATAAATTAAAATTATTTAATATTTATGTGAACTAACTTCCTCAGACATTTTGCCCTTGCAACATGCTTTTCCTACTGATAATATTACTGCAAAATGTTCCTAAGTTCCTTGCAAATGATTCTATCTGAGTAGGCTTTTTTCCTTCTAACTCATTTGGATTTAATATGTTGTCTCTCTAATTTTTTAAGTGAGACAAAAATATGCTTACTGTTTAAAAACTTTGTATTTATCCTAATAAGACATCTTAACAGACCAAAAGTATTTTTTAATACTATGTGTATAATACTTTCTGAACATCCAGTAAAGAAATCTAAATGCTAAAGCGAACCTTCTCGTTTCCCACTTATGCAAGTCTACACAGAGTATTTCAAAACATTAAAGTTATTAATTGCTGATTGTATCAGCCCATAAGCCTATCAATGAGAAATTAAATATTGATAACTATGAGCCTTGCCCAAATCTAAGAGTAATGCATTGACATTAGAGACAAAACCAAGGTAAGTCATGCTTTACACATTTTATACTTTGCTATACACTGATAACTTTCTGCCTGAAGCACAGGTAGGAGTGCAAAGCTACTTAATAACACACCCAAACACTAGTCCTGGGAAGTAGGTATTTGCAGGACCATAACAGTTTCCACTCTCTGCATTGAATGCAATGCAAGATAGATAGATAGATAGATAGATAGATAGATAGATAGATAGATAGATAGATAGATAGGTAGGTAGATAGGTAGATAGGTAGATAGGTAGATAGTCTGCATTGGGAATATGGACTGATCAACACAATTCCATGTCCAACCCAATAAATGACTTGAACTACTGTTAACTTTATCCAATTAGCTCCTAATTTTGAGATAGACAATTGTGTGACCCAAAATGACCTTGGACTTCTGCTAACCCTGATTCTACCTTTCAAGTTCTAGAATTACAGGTATATATTAGCATAGCAGATATTAACTTCCACTTACATTTTTTTCAAAAATCAGATAGATCAATTATTTTTTTAATTCTTATAATAATTAAAGTTATGTTTGAATGTTTCACATGTTGCCATTTCATTGTTTTCATAATTTATAAATTTTGTAGCATTCCTGTTAAATTGTAGAGAAGATATGTATACTAAAATTGCAATTCTAAATGGAAAATAGAAATTCTGCTATTAAAAATAACATAATTTTTGGTTTATAAAGAGACAAAAGTATGTAAATAATCTAGTGTATGAATAAGATGACATACTGATATTTAACATGCACCTACATTTTCAAATAGAGCCATAAAGACTGTTAATTTACCCATATAGTCCTTTTATAAGAGCCACATAAAATGTATATCAATTATTTTTTGCTAACTCTATCAAATGCCTTGTTTGAGCTAATTATTTCCTTCCCTTTCCTGCACATTAGTTCATTATATCATTTGAAATCTAGTTTCTGCCACAGAAATTATTTTAAGACCACATTTCCCATTCTTTCTTGGCTGAATACATTTTGCTCCGAATAAAAGTCATAGAAAAAAGTCCTTGGCTGCATAAAAGTCCTTTGTTGGTGCTTTTGAACTCCCTGGTTGTGGACTACAAAGAGTCCGGCGCTCTGCCTCTCACCCCTGTAGAACAGAAAGGGTGCCTTTTGTGGATCTTGATATACAGGATACATTACTGAGTGCCTTTAAAAGCTTTATGAACCTTGATGGAAATCAGAGGTGAAAATGACAGTTCAAATGTCTAGTCTGAGTTTAAAGGATCTATGGTAATATATTTTTCTTCATAACAGATGCAGATAAGACAGTGAGAGTTGTTCTACCAGTAAAAGCAGGCTCTGACTTGCGGGCACTACTTTGTACTCCCCAAAGCCACAGCCCATGGACCTCCTCGGAAGCAGACTCACCTTCCACAAGTGGTGCTGGGAGCAAGGAAACATGATTTTGCTTATCAAGATTGGATAAGGTTTAAATCATCAGTGTCTTTCACTTGTAAGATGAAATTTGCATTTAAGGTGCCCAGTTATCAATACAGCTGCTATTTAACCATGATTAAATATTTCGTATCTGACTTAAAGATATTTGAATCATCAGTGCTTAAGCCAAAACGTGAGTTAACATATGAGCCCTATGAATGCCACTTTTATTGAAAATAAAATGAGTTTGATGTTATGAAAATCACAGATTCATTGTATGGTTTGGACATTCAAGCACCCATGAGGACAGCAGAGAATATGAAGACATGGAAGAAGGAAGAAAATTGATCAGAGGGGGTAAAAAAAAAAAACCCCAATAATGCTCTGTTTTGAGTTTGTAAATTAGAGTTTATATGGAAATTAAAGGAGTGAAGCACAGCTTCTTTGAATAAAGAATGCTTATTAATGTTCAGTGACAAAGTAGATTGCTCCCTAAAAGGTCATGATTGTCCCAATGCAATGCCTGTTGTGGTTGCTATACAGGTAGCCATCCTTGGGTGGGCCTAGGAGGTTTGCTGCTTGGCAACACTGTCAGGCTGGGAAACAGTAGGGATATGAACAGAAATGTCTGGGGAGGAGCTTGGTCAATTAGACTTCTGGGATTATCAGTCTCGAGGACCTATGCACTCCTCTCAACAGCCTTTTATTCTCACCGATTGTCTAGACTTTTCAACAGTTCCACTGCAACTAATTTTTAACATTTAATTTAAAAGAACATTGTTTACGGTATTACTGAACTGATATTACCACAGTTCGTCCCAAAGAAGTGTCTTTGCAATAGGTAGAAAATATATAACTTTTGCTACACTTAATTAAAATGGAAAGAAAAGAGGAATCTAAAGTGTTTCTATTCCTATTTGTAAAGGAGTGAACCATAGGCCTGACAAAATCGGCAAAATGTATATTGTATTTCATGAAATAGAACTACAAATGTGTGTCTAATGTCAGTCACCATGGTAGCATATCTTTGTGTGATGCACTAAAACGACTACTCTAAAAACGTGTCACTTATTTAAGTTCATGACTGCAGGGTTTGAAAATGTATAATATCAGTTTTCAGACCCTTGTGGTATGCAGAAGATAAACAATGGCTATATATCTGAACCTAATCTCGTTCTATAGCATCAATTTCTACTGGTGGAATTATGCTTTACAAATACATGGTAGCATTTTCAGCATACCTTTCCAGGCTATATTTCTTCTACTCTAACATAATTAGAAAAATCAGTCTTCCATGCCCAGTTTTCATCCTTTAGGGGGAATAGTATAAAAATCTCCTGGGCTGAGTGATGTATATAGATATAGTTATAGATGAAAGATATAGATGATATAAATGATATAGGTATACATATACATATAAATAATATAGATACAGATGATATAGATATAGATTTAGATGAATACATATACATAATACAGATATAGATATAGATATATATGTAGATATAGATATAAATATAGATATATTGATATAGATATACATATAGATGATATAAATAGAGATGATAGAGATATAGATGATAGAGATGTAGATGATATAGATATAGATAGTTATAGATGTCTCTATGTGTGTCTATGTCTGTATCTATATGTATATGTATGCATATGTGAATGTATGTCTCTATCTGTATGCATATATGTATATCATTAGCTAATTAGATATAGAACTGCCTTGAACATTCTCTACATTTCAAAGAACACCTACATGTAAACACATAGAGAGACAGACAGACAGAGACAGAAACACAGACAGACACAGAGATAGAGTCAGAGAAAAATATATGTGTTTCTATTAAACAAATACCACAAAATTACATCACTGGGTTGTGAGATTATTGGATGTTGGTAGATTTAACCTAGGAGGTATTGAGTAGTATTTTGTATGCTATTTAGTAGTTGATCAAATGCCTTCTTCTCTTAGCAATGCTTTTAGAATTCTGGCTGGATTGTATTCTCACAAGCACTTAATATTATGTTTCCTTTCCTTTATTGTTTCTATTTAGCTGTTCTGTAGGATATACAAGCTACAGCATGGTTTTCATATCCAGTTGCTTGATAAATCTTGAACTTTACTCCCTTTCTATATCTTATCTTAGGTAGGTATTATCAGAAACAGACTTCATGTGAAGGGTTTGTGTGAGGGTGAGGAACATTTACAGTAGAATCTGTTCAGCAAGTCCAGTTAAATAGGCCTGGAAGGGACAGCAATGTAAGTTCTATTCCAGGTAGAATCTCAGAATTGTCCTGACTCTGTAGCCTTAGAATTCTAAGAGCAAATATGACTTCTTTCAAGGATATAACTGTTCTTTGCAGCCCATTTAATAGAGTTTTGGATATATACTCAATGTCAAAAAGATATCTGTGTGTTCTCAGCTGAAAGAAATACTAGCATCCTTTTGTATGCCTTTATTTCCATTAATATGGAACTGATTTTTGTGTATTTGTAAGTTAGAAAACAAGAATCAGAATTTTTTTTCTGTCTTAGTTTGGGTTTCTCCTTCTGTGATAAAACCCCATCTCTAAACCCTAGATAGAGTAAAGAGGAGTTTATTTAATTGAGCAGCTCTTAGGTAAGAATTCATCATATAAGTAAGTCAGGACAGGAATTCAAACCAGGCACCTGAATGCAGGAAATGATAAAACAATCATGGAGAAATAAAGCAATACTGCTTACTTTCTTTCTCCCCAAGGCAAGAAAGGAAGTTTTTTCATGTTTTTTATACAACACAGGACTACCTGTCCAGCTCAAAATGAGCTGGATCTTACCAGATCAATCCTATCTTACACTACAGACTTTTTTACAGGCAAACTGATAGAGATATTTTATCAGTTGGGGTTCCTCTTTCAGACAAATCTATCTTGTATTAATTTGACAAAAAGAAAAAAGAATAAGAAAAAGAGAAAAAAGAAGAAGAAGAAGAAGAAGAAGAAGAAGAAGAAGAAGAAGAAGAAGAAGAAGAAGAAGAAGAAGAAGAAGAAGAAGAAGAAGAAGAAGAAAGCATGGTAGTACCAAGTAATACCATATATTAAAATTTTAGTTGTACAATTTTGAAAATTCTTATGTTTATCCCACTCTGCTATTTACATTCCCAATGTTACTAACAGCTATCAATCTTTATAAAATATTTTTCTTTCAGCATTTGGTACTATAGGAAGGTACTCTCTAAATGAATTCCCTTAACTTATTAATGAACTTAAAGATGAAAACTAAGGAACCATGATGTCAACACTTGAGGAGAGCCTGAATTAATGTGCTTTGTTAAAGGCAAGGTGGGCAAGGGGTTTTAAGGTGATATAAAATAATAATCTATTACAAGATTCACTCTTGTTTTGAAGCCCTGCATGAGTCATTATCCCTTAATACTTTATTTCCTTCTATCTGGGAAAGTAAGGGTGAAAGTATTGATTTATCAAGTCTCATTTCTACATTGGTCAAGTGCTACCTTTGAGGGTGTCAACAGTGCTGGGTGGCACATTTCTAATTTCTAAAGTGTAACTAACAAAAATGTCTTTTATAGAAGTCTCTGACAAAGGAGAGGAAAGATAGCTCTTGTGCCTGGGGAAATAACTGATAATTTATACCTATCAATACTTCATTGAACCTACCTAGAGATTTCCTGGTAGCAGTGCAGAACAGGAACTAAAATGAAGAAAGGAATTGGCATAATAGCCAGGAGGTTTTCACAAGTATGCCCAGCCACTCAGCAACATAGAGAAAGCAGACTTTACAAAGGAATTTTTAAAACCCAAGCCAAAGTTGCTAGCTACCATATCTCAAATTCTTTAAAGTCTGTATATAAAAGAATAAGAATTGTCTCTGGAAACTTCCTACAGACATAGTACACCAAAACTCATGCATTGTTTCCATCTGAATGACCTGTGGCAAATATCCTGGGCTCTGGCTTTTCTTATTTGAACATTTCTTTTTAAAACATTAAAATATACATGTATGGTTTTGGAATACTCTTTATTCTTCAATAAATGTCTGATATTTTGAAATGCATGTTAAGTCTTCAAGAAGAAATTGTTTATATTTGGATTGTACAAAATTGCTCAAAACATTGAATCTTGGTCTGTGTTTTCCACATCTTTTAAATTTAAATTTTAAATTGATGTGAAATGATCCCTTTCTTGCCTACAAATATAATTATTTCCATTTATGGACGGATACTGATAAATTTGTAAATAATACGAATGGAGATACACTTATTTATGAATATATAAATATATGTGTGTATATATGACTATATGTGCATGTATATGTACAAAATGATTGAAGATCCAACTGTAAGAAAAATCACTTCTTTCTTTTACAAATATAGATTTATATGTCAATATGTAAGTAAATAATATCTGTTCATACATATCTCTCTTCCTATCTATATAAAAGAGAGATTAAATATAGGTGTATGTTTGTGAGAGTGTATGCCAAATCACAAAATCATTGTAGAACTCAGTGGTTGTTTAATAATTTTATAAATGATCAATATGGTGGAAGTGACTGAACTATAATTATGGCATTTTGTGAAAGTATCCCTATAGTGTGATTACTAAAACATTTCTTGTATAAACTAGTCTCGGTTCACTTGGACTGGCCATAAACTGTTAGAGTAAACTATTGCTGAGCCTGCTGTAAATTCCTATACAATATGATCTCGGGGTATTGAGAACTGCTTGACCACTTAATTACAACCTCTCTGCTTCTGAAACAAGCAGACACAAAAAATCAAACAAACACCAAAAAATCAATCAATCAAACAAACCAAAAGAAACAACCAACAAACAAAAACAAAAGCCTTGCTTGCTGCAGATGTCCAAGAGAACTGCCTTTCTGTATATGTTACAATTGTGGTTTTTATCTTTAAAAACTTGAGTGAAGTAACCCAATCATAAAAGAACACACATGATATGCACTCACTGATAAGTGGATATTAGCCCAGAAACTTAGAATACCCAAGATACAATTTGCAAAACACATGAAACTCAAAAATAAGGAAGACCAAAGTGTGGATACTTCGTTCCTTCTTAGAATGAGAAACAAAATACCATGGAAGGAGTTACAGAGAAAAAGTTTGGAGCAGAGCTTGAAGGAATGACCATCCAAAGACTGTCCTACTTGGGGATCCACCCCATAAACAACCACCAAACCCAGTCACTAAGCAGATGCCAAAAAGAGCCTGCTGGCAGGAGCCTGATATAACTGTCTACTGCGAGACTCTGCCAATGCCTAGTAAACACAGAAGTGGATGCTCACAGTCATCCATTGGACGGAGGAGCACAAGGTGCCCAATGAAGGAGCCAGAGAAATACCCAGGAAGCTGAAGGAGTCTGAAGCCCCATAGGAGGAACAACAATATGAACTAACCAGTACCCCCAAGCTCCTTGGAACTATATCGCCAATCAAAATAAACACATCGTGGAACTTGTGACTCTAGCTATGTATGTAGCAGAGGATGGCCTAGTCTGTCATCAATGGGAAGAGAGGCCCTTGGTCCTGTGAAGGTTCTATACCCCAGTATAGAGGAATGCCAGGACCAGGAATGGGAGTGGGTGGGTTGGGGAGCAAGAAGAGTGGTGAAGGGATAGGGGATATTTGGAGGGGAAACTAGGAATGGGGATAACAGTTGAAATGTAAATAAAGAAAATATCTAATTTAAAAAAAAAAAAAACTTGAACAAATGAGGTTGAGGCTGCTTCTAGAAACTTTGCCTTGGACAGCCATGCCAGTCAGCCATAAGAAAAGTTTCCATGTGACTTATTCAGGCATCTTGGATATTTTTCTCTTCAGGTACACCATAACAAATGCACACTACCATTGCACATATTCTCCAATTATGTGGTCAGTGTATTTCCACTAAATCAGTGACATATAAGATTTCAATTTCTAAAGACTGTTTTAGATGTCATTGCTTTGAATATCAGTAACTGAGAATTGTACCAAAACATGTTAATATAATGATAGATCATTCTCCATTGCTTCTCAGATCCACTTTTGTTGTAAATGTCTATGATGGCATAGAATGTGGACTGTTCTTCAGTAGAAACACTCCATACAACTCGGTCTATATCTTTAAACACTTTTAAATTAGTATTCCATAGACAGATAATTCCTAATTTTTTTCTTCCTTCCTTTCCATGTTTCTGTGTTTTTATATTCTTTGAGGACTGACTCTTACAAACCAAACTTACCTGATTTTGAACACTCTACTCTAACATTATTATTATGATGATTATTATATTTTATATTTATTATTATTTTTATTATCGGTTATTATTATTATCATCAGTTATAACTCCCCACTGTGATCATTTACAGTTTGTGGACATGATGACATTTTTCTTAGAAGAAAACACACTTATCTGCTAAAGCAATTATATTTCTTTCTGTAATTATGTTTTACACTATATCATCTGTTTATGCATAATATTTTTAATCTCTGTTTATGTTTTCCGTTTGACTTCCTTAAATTAGTTCCAGTTTCCTATAGTTGTAGTATTTTTATTCTTCCCACAATTTAGAAAGTTTTTGCTACTTTCTCATTTTCTCACTCTTAGTACTAATATTATTTTTATAGTGCAGCAATGAATTTACATTTTAGCTATTACTGCTTTCCCCACCAGTGTCTGTGAAACTAGAGCTGACCTGTCAGCCGGGAGTTCTGTCTAGTCATGGATTACTCTTATTGTTTTTTCATAATGTGGAAACCATACCACAGAAAGTGCAAACTGTATGAACCTGCTCTGAGTGACTTCTCAGATCATCACAGAGATTGTGTTCGTCTGAAACAGTTTAAGGTAAGTCTCAAGTTCGTCAGCTTTCATCATTGTCTTCCTAACAGATTGTTCAAAGGTGTTTATAATGTTTTCAACTGACTGGTCTGTCAAGGTGAAATTATGCTATAGTAAATAGCATCACTCCTAAAATCAGTGGCAGGCAACTCAATTTTGATGTTTTTCTTGCTGTTTTTGGATTGTTTGGGGGTTGGGTTCGATCTCTCTCTCTCTCTCTCTCTCTCTCTCTCTCTCTCTCTCTCTCTCTCACCTATGTAGCTATACTGGCTGTCCTGCAAGTCCCAGAGGGCCAAGTGTCTATATAGCCTCATAACTGAGATTACAGATATGTGCACAAAGAGAGAAGGAAAGAAGATACAGAGAAAAGGAAAAAAGAAGAGAGAGACATACAGAGAGACCAAAACATCTGGATTATATAGAAAAGGGCCTCTGGGGAAGGGCATCCCAGCTCCTGGACTAGAAAACTCATAGTTGGGGGCAGGGTATGCCGTGTAGGGACTGAGGGATGCTGGGAAAATCTGAAGGCCAGGACTGTTTTGATATGTGAAATATATACCTCAGTCCCTAGTCCCAGGGTCCTAAACCAAACAAAGGCTCACATATTTTCTTCCCTATCCCACTTAGATGACCCTGGCATGCTTAGATGACCCTGGCTAACTTCAGGTAATAAGGAGTCACTATCTTTAAACATTGGGATGGGAAGTAGAGCTACCATCAATTCATCTCTATGCATCTCCTCTAGAGTTTGCAAGGACAAGCATTTTCCCAAGAATGATGGAAATGCTGCTGTTGTTACAAATAGCTAAGTAGTTGTATCCTAACCACTTGAAATGATCCATTTTCTGTTGCTAAAACTACCAACACTATGAAGAAATGCTGCTAATTAAGGTCTTAATTTCTTGTGACTAGAAGGCTCCTCTGAGCTATGTGCAAATGGATGACTCTCTTTATTAGCAGATACTGACTTTCTCTGACCTTGCCTAGTGTTCCTGACCGCCCCCCCCCATACCCTCTAGCTGGGCATACTTACAAGTTCAAAGTACATCTAAAATACAATAAAATAAAATAAAAACCATTCATTGGCATTCACAGTACTTTTAACACTAGACAATGATTTCCCTTTCCACTTTCCAAGATTCAGATAGATCATTGTTTCACCTTGAATAAAGGTATGTGCACAAGCTATGATTGTCTAGGAGAGTTCTTTCAATAAAGATGGTCTGAGAAGTGCTATGCACACTCCAGTGAAGCCTGCTTGGCAGGCTGAGAGGCCTGGAAGCACTCATGAGGCAAAGAGTTTCAGAGAAACTTAACCTCCCGGAACCTTGGCATTCTCATAACCGGTATACTCATACCCTATCCCCACATTAGTCTGGTGTATGGATCCACGTGCTCTCTTTAGCATTATTTTATTATACGTGCCTTTAAAGATTGAATTTTGACATAGCTAAGCCTTCGCCAGTGTTCCAATGTCATAGAAAATCCTTGATGCCAACAAACTTGGAATTCAGTAGGAATTCAGTGAGAAGGTTATCTATTCAGTACCATTCAAATTTACTTCTAGTAGAAGAATGGAGCCTGCAGAGTGTTTACTTGGGATAGTAGCCAGTCTTAACCAAACAAGGGAATACACAATGGTCTCGCAAATAGGTGGGTTTACCATGAAAGAGTTAGGGAATCCCCCTGAGATAGGTTTCTTCACTAGGCCCAAAGAAACAGCATAATCAGGCATTTACTAAGAACTCCTGGTGGTGGGTTTAACAATAGACTAGCATTACACCTGGCTCCCTTCTTAGTGGCAGAGGCGTGGTCCCTGCCATCTTTTGATGTATACATTCCTTTTGTATTGTGTCACTGCAACTCAGAGGATGTATCTCACCTGGTTTCTGGTCTCTCTTCTGTATAAAAAGTTAGATGCTTGACTTGAAAAATTACATTCAGATTCTACACAACCTCTTGTGTTGCTTCTGTCTGTCATTCTTTCGCAGACTCCTTGTCCACCTGCAACTAGAGACCCGTTCTACACAGACAGGGTCCAAGAAGGTCTGTGGCAGAGAATGCCCTCATCTAAAAGAGGCAACACTAAGATCCTCTGAGAAAGCCTCTCTCTCCTCCTGGCACTCACTCTTAGCCTGACCAGGATTGTGCAGACCCCACCCATTCTGGACTCTGCTTTGTCCTTCCAGTCTGGCTTGTAGTGGTGCCAGAACACTCTGAGAGGGAGGAGTCAGAGGATATGGAAGCCCAGCTTCTTCCCCAATATGCATGCCACAGAACACCAGACTAAAGTTTGTTGGAAAGAAGTTTACTTTGGATCTTGATTACATTTTACACTCTCGGGTTGTGTATGGTGATAACCTCTATGCTGGCAGAGTTGTGAGGTGTGTAGGCTAATACATGGTGAGAAACAAGTTTTGCTCATTTATATTCAATAAGCCCTATTAATGAAGCCAAAGGGCCAGAGAGGGTCCAAGCTGATGGCCTGACCACTTCCCAGTGTCCCATTGCTAAAGACCAGAGCCAGGCTACACATCCATCCTGGAATTTCCCACAAGGAGGATGAAGGCTAAATAAAGCAAGCCCTGTATGATATATGCACTCCATATGGAACTAAATCATAGCCCAGTGAAAGGCATTAAAAGATAAAGCACAGCAGTAATATCTCCTACAACTCAATGATATTATTTGTTATATCAATTTCTTTGTGACCAAGATACCACTTTAAGTGAATAATTTTTCAGCCCTTAGATGATTCAAATATTCATGCCATCATCTGACCTTTTAAAATGCCCCAGCTGTGCTGTTCTCATGGGATTTTGATTTCCCTTACAGTGTGTGTATTACTAATTCACTTTCAATCATCCTCTCTGTGTTCAGAGCATTTTCTCTGTAATCACTTCACTATTTCCATTATGGGACATCCAGTACTAATAATCACATATGTAAATGTGAGCATTAAACAGATATTTACAATGGAAAAATACTTTTATAAATCTTTCCAGTTAGACTTTTTATGTCTGATTAAGTATTTTATTTATAGATTCTGGTTATTTCTTTTCTATTTTTTTACCTAAGATATGACTTTTTAAAAAACACAAACTTTTTATTGATTTTTTGTAAGTTTCACACCATATAATCCAGTCCCACTCAGCTCCCCATCCCTTCATAATCACCCTCTGCCCTTCCCCCAATGCAACTTTCCCTCAAATAAAGACAAACAAAGCATAGAAAACATCTCATTATTGAAGCTCTAGTGTGTCACAGTGTGTCCACAATATACACCTCTGTCCACACATTTTCACATGTAAATGGCCATTGCAATGACTCAGTGGTCTGATTTCTTTGGCACTATCAATATTGGATCCTCAGCCAGACTCCTAGTTATCCTGTTCTTGTCCTGTGTCGTGAGCATCCTACAGTTCTGGATCCAGAGGACCGGCCCATTCATGTGCCCCAACAGTTTACTGATGGTGTAGATTTTGTGGTGAGCTAAATCAAATCTCTGAATCTGGATGGGTGACAGCTGACCTGGTGAAGCTGCTGGCTCTTCCATATCCACAACACCAGATCAAGCTCTCCAACACTACTCTTGCTGGGCCACTCAATGCCACTATCAGCAGGAGGTAGGGGCAGTTCTCCTGATTTCATGAACTTGGGTTGACTTACCACCAACCTATGATTCAGAAGCCAGCTCCACTATGCTGCCAAGTTGAACTAAAGAGTGTGTGCAGTCCCCTGAGGGCTGCAGCCATCAAGGCATTGGGCCAGCTCTCCTGTTCTCACACCCCTGAGGCTGGCTCACCTGTGGCTTTGCTGTCAGGGCCAGCTCCAATGAGTTCCTCAGGAGAGGTACAGGACTCAAACTCCCATCATTGAGGAGCAGAGTCCAGATGTCCTGCTCTTATGACTTTGAAGCCAGATGTCCTGACTATCACAGGTGGACAGGGTATCACTCCATACCCACTCCACTCACAATGAATGCCTGGATAGGCTAGCTCTCCTGTGCCCATGCCCACATTGCTGGCTTACTTGTGCCTCCTTCACCAAGGCCACCTTTACTGTGTTACCAGACAGGTGGCTGGGCCCACCTCCAGACACTCTCCAGAGTGCTATAGAGTACAAGAAACAAGGCTAGCTCACTTGCTCTCATGATCCTGGGGTCAACTCTTCTGACTGAGGTAGGTGGCAGCACCAGCACTTTGAAGTCAGCTAACTAGCACTTCCACCACCAGAGCCATCTCCACTGTGCAGCCTAGGTAAGGTACAGGTTCCACTATCCTGAATGCTGTTGTTGGTGAGAGATGAGGCCAGCTTTCCAGGGCACTGTAGCCAGAGAGGGGCAAGACCAGTTCTGCACAGCCCCTGGACATACATAAGATTCTGAGTGGCTGCTCAGACCAGGGACAGATCCTGCTACTGCATAGCCATAGAACCAGAAATGGACCTCCATGACAGCATAGTCTGGGGCTTCACTATAGCCTCGGGTCCTGATGATGAGACTGGCCACTCACAACAGGCTATTCCTCTCCTCCCTTGCACTTCCAGTTATATCCCCTTTCATAATGTTCACACTATTTCACTTCTCTTCCGTCTGTCCACCATACGTTTTGGACATTGTAGTAGTGCCAGGTAGCTGGTAGGCTTGGGTGATGTTCTCAGTTCATCAAGCAGGCTTCTAGGTATCTGCACCCCACCCTATGTGGCATGGCATTGGGTAGGTCTATGGAAGTCTTCCCTCTACTATACTGCATCAGGCAGGTCTTTGCAGGCCTGGTTCTGCTGTGTAGCTGAGGGCAAGTCTCTGGGTGTCTTCCCTGCTATCTACCCACCTCTGTCCCCTGAGTTTTCTTTTAACCTCTACATCCATCCGCACAGCCAGGGATAATGTTGTGACAACCTTTCATTGACTTCAGCATAGGAGCCAGAAATGATATGACTTTTTATATACTTGTAACCAAAATCATAATAAAATAAAGCATAGCTTCTAATGTTAATTAAAGATAGATTGTTATGGTTTTAATGTCCTTATAAGAAAAACCCATTTACTCACTAAATTGGCGGCCATGTGAAACATTTACAAGGTTATTAGATGCTAAGGCAAATCCTCATCAGTAGAATGGCCCATTGACAATTTAGCAATCAGTTGACAGGTGTACTGGCTAGTTTTGTGTCAACTTGACACAGCTGGAGTTAACACAGAGAAAGGAGCTTCAGTTGAGGAAATGCCTCCATGAGATCCAACTGTAAGGTATTTTCTCAATTAGTCATCAAGGGGGATAGGCCCCTTGTGGGTGGTGCCATCCCTGGGCTGGTAGTCTTGGGTTCTATAAGAGAGCAGGCTGAGCAAGCCAGGAGAAGCAAGCCAGTAAAGAACATCCCTCCATGGCCCCTGCATCAGCTCCTGCTTTCTGACCTGCTTGAGTTCCAGTCCTGACTTCCTTTGGTGATGAACAGCAGTATGGAAGTGTAAGCTGAATAAACCCTTTCCTCCCCAACTTTCTTCTTGGTCATGATGTTTGTGCAGGAATAGAAACCCTGACTAAGACAATGGGCTATATCAAAAATGTTTGTCTCAGGTATGGTAGCACACACCTTTGCTTCCAGCACTAGGGAGGCAGAAGCTAGAGGCTCTCTAAGAGGTCAAGGTCAGCCTGGCCTATACAACTACTTCTAGGAGAGAGAGAGAATTACATAGAGAGACCCTGTCTCAAACACACACACACACACACACACACACACACACACACACCAGCCCCAATGGTATGTTTTCCCCCTATTCCCAGGGTGAAGTCAGGTTGGTTCTGATTTTGTGTATGTCTCTCACCAACCAATGCCCTGTAAAACTTGACAAAATCAACAAACATAAGAAAAGCTGGACTTGTGCTTACAATTCAAGTTCATAGTCTATCATGGTAGAGAAGTCGTTTGAGAAAGAGCTTGAAAGATCTGGCCACATGGTATTCACAACTGGGAATCAGAGAGACAGATGTTGGTACTCAATTGGCTCTTACTTTTTATTCAGTTAAGGTCTCTAGCCAATGGGATGGTATCTCCCATATCCAGGGTCAATTTGTTTTACTTTTAGTTGTTTGCAATACCTTCTTAGAAATGGTAAAAGTTCTGTTCCCATATATTTTGAATCCTATCAACTTGACTATGAAGAATAATCATGACATGGCACTTTACAGCAGATGCAATTTCTAGACCTTGTGCTTCCCACCAACGAAAATTGAAGTCAAATAAACTTTACCCCTTATAAATTATGAAGTCTATAGCATTACGTTATAACAAGAAAAAAAAAAGATTAAGGTAGAGCTTATGTATACCAAAGATCTTGCTCCTACAGAGTAATAATATATCACATATCTAATGTTGCAGATGTTATTAGAAATCTGTTAGACTTACCTCTCCACATTAAAGTAATAATCCAAGATGTGACTGACTTAAATTTTAATTTAAATATCCACTTTTAACGTGTGTCACATGGAAAGATTTGCTTGTATAAGTGTAGAATTTAAAGCCACAGTGGAAACTTTTCTTAATTTTTTTATATTATTAGAATTTTATTAATTCTTTGAGAATTTCAAACAATATATTTTGTTTATATTAACTACCATTCTCCAAGTGTTTACAAATCCTATGCCTTTCCTATCCACCTACTTTATGTAATCATTTTTATTCTCATTTAAAAAAAATCCAGGTCCAGTTTGTGCCACCCACAAAGGAAAAAGCCCCACATTACATATATTCTTGGATGTGTGGGCTTCCACTGAAGTGTCACCACCATAACAGGGGCCACAATAAAATAGAACAAAACACAGCAAATAAACAAAACTGACTCTCCCTCTCCCAACACCTATGAGTGGTCAATATCTCCTTAGTTAAGAGCAGGAGTTCATGCCCACCTTCATTGTGGATGTTGGAATTTGTTCTTTCTTGAGACTGTATATGTCTTGTGCATGCTGTTATGAGTTCCTGTGCACAACTGTCTGGTGGTATCTGGAAGACATTGAATCAGAACTGGAGTATGACTACAGTGAATCAGTACTTTCAAGGCACACTGGCTTAGTTTTGAAGTTGTTCATTTTTAGTGACAATACACATGGCACATGCTTTATTTCAGATACTGTATCATGTGTTTTAATTAATGGTGCTTTGCGTCTACCCATGGAATGCACATATTTAAATATGTATATATAGATTGATACTTTGATCCTCATTTCCAATGCTTTGAGTATTGTCTAACTATGAATGTAGATGTAGGGATCTTAATGAGAAATGTTCTTGAAATCTAAATATATGGAGCATTTATGCCAATGTATTATTTAGTATGTGAAAATGGAATGCTTACATGTAACATTTACGGGACAGAATGCTACATACAAAAATGTATCACATCAACAAATAATATATGTGAAGTTCTAAAATTATAAGTAGTTTTAATTTTACATAAGTTTTTGAAAATGGCATACTATAAAATAAACAGAACAAACACTAAATGTATCATAATACTAATAATGAAGAGGAATTGCTTTTATCTTTTTTGGGTTTTTTGTTTTGTTTATTGTTTGTTTGTTTGTTTTTTGCTATTTCTAATGTCCTTTGAGAACATTTCATTAACTAAGCAATGCACACTAAAATATTCTTTAATTCTGTATGTTACTTTTAATTTCATTTACCTGTTATTGAGCCCCAATAACTATTACTGAGGAGGAGTTATTTTTGTTAGATTTTTCACAGTAAAATTATAAAATGGCTAATTATTATTGTATACACGAGGATCATCTTGATTTATCAACACAATTTAGAATCAAAGTAGCGTATCTACACACCCAAGTGGTCCCTGCACACTGTCATTAAGGCAATATTGTGGCTAGGCAAAGCAGAAGACACCCAAAGGCCCACTTATGGCCATTAGGTCCAGGAAGGTAGGCAGACCTACAGTGAACAAGGAGGTCGTGGAAAGATTGAGGAGAATGAGAAGCAGAACAGTTTTTGTCCTGTAAAGAGAGGCAGAACTGGAGACAGGAGAATGATAATGAACAGCCTGATTGTGAGTAGCCTGTGCTATGTGAGGCTATGGCAATGTCCTGGTCTGTGATGCTGCTGAGGGCCATGTCTGTGTGCAAGGCACTGCAGCAATAGGAGTTCATGGTTCATGTTGCCATCAAAGATTATGCAGATATCTCTGGTCCTGGCTGCCAACTCATACCATGTTGATGTCTGAGGTTGGTGAAGAGCTAGCCCTGGCTCCCAACAGGGCAAAGCAGGTGATTTGGCTCTGGTGGTTTAAGTGAAGAGAGTGGGTGGGATTAACAATTCAGCTACCACCTAGTCCCAGATTCTGGGTTTTGAATTGGTCCACACGAACACCTACCATGTATGAACTGCTAGAGCACATCAAGGGACCAGTCCTGCAGATTGAAAGCTGCAGGATTTCCATGACACAGGGAAACAACAAGTGTCTTAGTTTGGGTTTTATTGCTACTAAGAGACATTGTGACCAAGGCAACTCTCATAAAAGCAATCATTCAATTGGCACTGGCTTAGTTTCAGAGGTACACCCATTATCATCATGGTGAGAAGCATTGCATTGTACAGGCAGACTTGATACTGGAGGAGCAGAGATTTCTACACTTTGACTCAAAGGCAGCGAGGAGCAGACTATCATCTGCCATCTTCTGTAGCCAGAAGACTGTGTCACTCAGGCCAGACTTGAGCATAAATATGAAACCCTACCTCCGCAGTGACATATTTCCTCTAACAAGACAAGACTTCCGCCAATAAGGCCCCTCCTCCTAATAGTGCCATATCCCATGGGCCAAGCATATTCACCAGGATATCGGAGAGGAGTCCAGGGTAGGCTCCAGTATTGGTAGTGTAACAGAAACCAAAGGCCTTGAACCAGATCAATGACTCATTGCAACGAACATTTGCATGTAGAGCTGTTAGGGCAAACAAGTATATTGTATGACAGACTGTGAACACACTGCAGCTTCCATGCTGAGATCATTTACTTTATATTAATTTTATTTTTTTATTTCCTCCAAAGGGGAGATTACAAGGGTAAAGGGCAAATAGTGAGTGATGAAAAGATGAGTGGGATTGAGATGCATCATGTGAAACTCACAAAGAAAATAAGTATCATATCTACTATCTCTAAGATCATTTTGTGTGGTGAGAAATTAAGAAGTTATTTTGAAATATGCACTACAGCATTATGAATTAGTTACAATATTATGAATCATAAACTTAAGGAAGTTACTATTACTTCTATTACTAGTATTTATAATAATACCTCATAATTCTCTTTATCTCTGTCTGGAACTCTGGTAGCCACCATGATGTTTTCTGCTGTGGGCTTGGTTGTTTTAGACTGCACATACAAGTGAGAACCTATATTACTGGTCTTTCTGTAATTGGCCTATTTATTTTACAAGGTGGTTCATTCCATATATGCTTGGTGAAACTCAAGAAAGGATTTCTCGTTAATGTCTGAGCAGTATGAAACTCACCATTCTTCATTCTTTACATTTGCCCGATGTTGTCAATGTAAGCTAGTTACAAAGCTCGGCTGCTGTTCATAGAACTACCAAGAACACATAATATAGTCATCCAATTGTCTCTTTTCACTGCATCTGCTATTGTTGACAGGACAACAGTACTCGAGTTGTTCAGAGTTAAGAGAATGCAGCCAATAAACTGCTTGACTGGTCAAAATGCAGATGGTTACACAGTTGTTACAGGATATCAGGCAAAATTATCTTCAAAGGAAAAAAGAATCTCTGTAGAAACAAAGAGGTGTGCTGTGATGAAATACTAGTTCTTCAGGCAGATATAACTATCCAAATGACTTCAGCTGATGTTAATATCTTCAATCAGGCAAAGCACAAAATGGCAATATTGAGGGAAGAAATAGGCAATCTCAATAAGAGTAGCTGGACACTAGAGGTTGTTACTCTCAAAAATAGCACTTTTAGCAACAGTACAATACAGCACACCCAGACAGCACTATCAAACAAGTTGAATGAATGACACTTATAGAGCAATTTACCCAACAGTAACAAATTCATATGAAACGTAAAGAAAGCATGCATCTTTACAGACATTCAGCTATCTCATGAAAAAAGACATAAGAAACATAAATAGATTGAAAACACTTAAGAATTTACCATCTTATAATTAAAAAATTAGAACTTGGTGATAAATCAGTTCATGAAATGTGTTAATAATTAGAAATCAAGCAATGCAACTTTTATTTATCAATGGATTTAAAAAGAAACCACAAAAGGAAATTTTAAAAACACATTTAACTGAATAAAAAAATCATAAAGAAATCAAAAGTCAGTGCAGAAGCAGCTCAGAAAGAATATATCCTCATAGACCTGTGTCAGGTAAGATCTCAAATTGGAAACATAAGATTTTACTTTAAGAAAGTAGGTAAATGAGAGCAAAGCAAAGAAAATAAAAAAATCAAAAGTAGATAAATAAGAAATCTTTAACGTGTTAGAGTTCATTAAAATTGAAACCTTTTAGGAATTAAAGACTTCTATAAAAAGTAAAATCTTGACTTGGGGAGAAACATAAGCACTAATAAGAATGAAGAAAAATTAGAAACTGGTATCTTTCTTGATTTCTGTTGACGCAAACTTCCAAACTCCTTTCACTGCCTGTGCCCATTTCTGGGACACACCCTCAATTCAGAACATGATAAAATATGGGGCATATCAGCCAGAGGACAGGTAGGCAAACTTAGGCAGAGATTCCCTATTAGACCAGAGGCGATGTCAGTGATCTGACAGAACTCTAGACGGACTACCTTTCCATATACCTGCTCTAAACTCTCAATGGCCCTTCTCGCCTCCACAACCCTATACCTAATCACCCTCCCCTCTTTCTCACCATATCCCAACCTCCAATTCAGGTGTAGAACACTTGCTCAAACAAAGGCCACAAAGTCCAGAAGACCAGAGATAAAACAAAAACCAAGGGAAAAAATATCATTCAACAAAGAAACACTATCAAAAACAGTCAGGGCAATATTTCACCAACAGAGCCCACCTATACTACTGGAAGGAATGGATATTCCAACACAGATAAAGCACAAGAAAAAACTTTAATATCAACTATAAGAAGATGATAGAGCTCCTTAAATAAGAAATGAATAAATCCCTTGAAGAAAGCAAAGACAAACAAAAAAATTGGAAGACATGAGTAAATCCCTTATAGAAAGTCAAGAAAGAACAAACAGTTGAAGGAAATGAATAATGGTGTTAAAGACCAGAACCAATAAAGAAAACACCACTGAAGGAATTCTGGAAATAAAGTAGATAAGAGAAAAAAGAAAAGGGAGACCTAAGAACCATCAACAAAATACAAGCAAAGGTAACACCCAGACATTGAAGATAAAAGAGAAGAAATAGATACACTGGTCAATAAATAAATAAATAAATAAATAAAAGTTAAATCTGATCTTAGCCATTCTGACTGGCGTGAGGTGGAACCTCAGGTTTGTTTTGATTTGCATTTCCCTGATGACTAAAGATGTTGAACATTTTTCAGGTGCTTCTCAGCCCTTTTCAATTAAGAATTCTCTGTTTAGCTTTGTTTTCCTTTTTTTCTTTATTTGTTTTGTATTTTTTAATTAGATATTTTCTTCATTTACATTTCAAATGCTATCCCCAAAGCTCCCTATACCCTCCCCCCTCCCTGCTCCCCAACCCACCCACTGTTGCTTCCTAGCCCTGGCATTCCCCTGTACTGGGACATATGATCTTCGAAATACCAAGGGCCTCTCCTCCCATTGTTGCCCCACTAGGCCATCCTCTGCTACATATGCAACTAGAGACAGGAACTCTGGGGCGTGTGGGGGGGGGGGGGGTTACTGGTTAGTTCATATTGTTGTTCCTCCTGTAGGGTTGCAGACCCCTTTAGCTCCTTGGGTACTTTCTCTAGCTCCTTCATTAGTGGCCCTGTGTTCCATCCAATAGATGACTGTTTTCCATTTTTTAATGGGGTTATTTGGTTCTCTGGAGTCTAACTTCTTGAGTTTTTTGTATATATTGGATATCAGCCCTATTTTGGATGTAGGATTGATAAAGATCTCTTCCCAATCTGTTGGTTGCCATTTTTTCTTATTGACAGGGTCCTTTGTTTTACAGAAGCTTTGCAGTTTTATGAGGTTCTATTTGTCAATTGATGATCTTAGAGCATAAGCCATTGGTATTCTGTTCAGGAAAATTTGCCCTGTGCCCATATGTTAGAGGCTCTTCCTCACTTTTTCTATTAGTTTCAGTGTATCTGGTTTTATGTGGAGTTCCTTGATCCACATGGACTTGAGCTTTGGGAGAAGTCAAAATATCACTATTTGCAGATGATATGATAGTATACTTAAGTGACCCCAAAAATTCCACCAGAGAACTCCTAAACCTGATAAACAACTTCAGCAAAGTGGCTGGATATAAAATTAACTCAAACAAATCAGTAGCCTTCCTCTACTCAAAGGATAAACAAGCTGAGAAAGAAATTAGGGAAATGGCACCCTTCACAATAGTCACAATAATATAAAATACCTTGATGTGACACTAACGAAACAAGTATAAGATGTGTATGACAAGAACCTCAAGTCCCTGAAGAAAGAAATTGAAAAAGATCTCAGATGATGGAAAAATCTCCCATGCTCATGGATTGTCAGGAATGATATAGTAAAAATGGCCATCTGGCTGAAAGCAATCTACAGATTCAATGCCATCTCCACCAAAATTCCCACTCAATTCTTCATAGAGTTAGAAAGAGCAATTTGGAAATTCATTTGGAATAACAAAAAACAAACAAACAAACAAACAAACCAAAAACAAAAAAACAGGATAATGAAAACTACTCTAAACTATTATAGGGAAATCATCATCCCTGATCTCAAGCTGTATTACAGAGCAATTGTGATAAGCAAAACAAAACAAAACAAAATTAAAAAAAAAAAACCTGCATGGTGTTGGTACAGTGACAGATAGGTTGTTCAGTGGAATAGAATTGAAGACCCAGAAATGAACCCACACACCTATGTTCACTTGATCTTTGATAAAGGAGCTAAAACCACCCAGTGGAGAAAAGACATCATTTTCAACACACGGTGCTGGTCCAACTGGCAGTCAGCATGTAGAAGAATGCACATCAATCCATTCTTAACACTATGTCCTAATGGTCTGGTTTCTTCTAATTCTCTGGCTCATTTTGTCTTCACCTGTGTCTAGTTTTTTTTTTTTTTTTTTTTTTCTGCAGTCTGTCTTTGTAAAAATGTCCCACTAAAAGTTCCTCACACACTCATCTTTTCTTTTCTTGTTCTGCTCTTTCTCTCTCTCTTCTCATGAGAATTGGATATATCCAATCTCTGACTCATTTTGTCAAATCTTTTCTGATTCATTGCTTTGTTTGCCCCTCAATTAGACATCACTTTCAAGCTTGCCTTACCTTCATTGTTATGTATTAAAGGTGTATGGTAAGGACATGTCTGTATTACAGCCAGACCATACTATAATCCAGATTGTGTCTGCGTTCCAGCCAGATTAAATAGACCCAGAAGGTCTTTGGTTGTGATTTCTTGCCAGAGAAGACATGTTGCTGGATAGAGACTGGAGGCCCCAGGGAGTTTAAAGGTCAGGTGTGGTGGGGGGTGAGGACATTCATGTGGAGACTGAAGTGGTGGGGAGGAGGTATGGGATGTGAAGCAGTCGGAGGGTGGATTGGGGGTGGGGATGGGGAGTGGAATATGGAGTGTAAAAATAAAATAATTTTAAAAATTCCTCTACATAGACATAAATCCATATACCTGTGACCAACTGATTTTTGGTAAAGAAACCAGAAATATACAATAGAAATGAGGAAAGCATGTTCAACAAATGGTGCTGATCTAGGTGAAGATGTGCATGTAAAAACATGTAAGAAAATCTATATCTATCACCTTGTACAAAATTCAAACCTAGTTGGTTTAAATACATCAACACAAACCAGGTGCACTGAACTTGTGAAAGAGCCAGTGTGTAACAGTCTAAAATGCATTGCCACAGAAGAACACTCCCTGAACAGAACACCAATAGCACAGGCACTATCATCAACAAAGAAACTGGATCTCACGCAAATTAAAGTTTCTGTAAGGCAAAGGACATTGTCAAAAGGACAAATTGGCAGCCTACAGAGTGGAAATAGATTTTCACCAACCCCAAATCCAACAGAGGGCTAACTTTATGACGAACTCAAGAAACTAGATATCAAACCAAATAATCCAATTAAAAAGTAGGGTTCAGATCTAAACAGAGAATTTTCAACAAAGGATTCTCAAATGGCCAAGAAACACTTAAAGAAATGTTCAATATTCTCAGCCATCAGGGAAATACAAGTCAAAACTACTTTGATCTTACATTTTACAACTGTCAAAATTGCTAAGATCACCATTCAATATAGGTTATAGATTATCCAGGCAAAGACATGGAACAAATGTAAGTTTCCTCCATTGCTGGTGGAAATGTTAACCTTTATAGGCAGCATAAAAATCAGTATGGTGGTACCTTAGGACATTGTAAATCTATCTACCTCAAGATCAAGCTATTTGACTCCTAAGCCTATACCCAAAAGATGCAACCATCCCAACATAAGGACACTTGCTCAACTATGGGAATATAGCAGTTTTATCATAATAGTCAGAAACTGAAACTGCCTAGGTGTCCCTCAATCAAAGAATGGATAAAGAAAATGTGGTGTGTTAACAATGGAGTACTATTTACCTGTTAGGAAAAAAAATGACATCATGAAATTTGCAGACAAATGGATGAAACTAGAAATAAAATCATCCTGAGAGAGGTAACCCAGAAAGAGAGACATGGCAGGTACTTATTTATGAGTGAATATTCGCTGCTATGTAAAGGATAATCATTCTTCAACCTATTAAGTAACAAGTTGGACTCAAGTGGGAAATATATGGGTCTCCTTGGGAAGGGGAAATAGAGCAGTTTTTTATGGGTGGACCTGGGGCTGATGAGAATGAGAATATGAGGGCTAAGACAGGGGATGCTGAGACGGAGGAAGAAAGTACTAGGAGAAATGACTGGAACTGGGTGGGAAGCAACTGGAAGGCAAAGTGTTAACCTAGAACAGTGGACTATCTCTGGAATCTATGATAATAACAAGGATGACTCTCTACCAAAATCTAGTAATGGGGAATTCAGAGCCTAGACTGGCCATCTTCTATAACCAGGCAAAGATTCCTGTGGTGTGGCAGAAACATAAACACAGCCACAAAACTTCCTACAATTTATCCTGCTGGGATGATGTACTGATGTAAAAGTGACACAGAACTTGTGGGAGTGGCCAACCAATGCTGATCAAACTTGAGGTCCATTCTTTGAGAAGAAACTCACACCTGACATTGGCCAGGAATTAGATGCTGGATAGCCCAGAGACCTAGAATAAAACCAAATATAAGTGGCCAAACAAACAAAACAAAAGTCAATAAAATGATTGCTAATTATATTCTGCTTCATTTATAGCTTTGTACCTAGCCCAGTTGTCCAATCATTCTCATTGGGGTTTCATCCAGCAACTAATGGGAACAGATGCAAGTACCCTCAGACAAATACTGGGTATACTATACCTTGAGTTCTGGCTACCTTTTGGGTTCTTTTTTCTTCTATTCTTCCCTACCTTCATTCTGCCCATCAATGCCATAACAATAGGTAGGAAAGAAAGAGATCCTTGGATCTAATTTCTTTCTCTTTGTTTCTCTTTTAACTACAACTACTATCAAACTATCAAATAATCACCAACCCTCCCAACTGACCAACAATGACCAAGCCTGCCACTCTAGGCTCTAACCATTACATACCCTCTAAAATGTTCTCATAATTCCAAATGTCACTTAATAGCAGAGCCTATCTTCAGCTTGCAAAGCCATGCTTCTGGTAGAGCATGAAGCACCTCATAGCCATCTCCTGGGAGTAATCTGAAGCAGCACATATCCCACAACAGGGATTAAAACCAAAACCTATTCTTATAGTATTTCTGTGTTTTTAAAGAAACCTAAATTCTCACTACAGTGGAGTTCAGGAAACCCCATGGAAGAGGGGGAGGAAGAATTGTAGGAGCCAAAAGGGAAGAGGACACTGTGAAAACAGAGCCCACAGGGCCTACACAGGGCTCATGGTGACTTAAAGTAATTGGAGAGTCTTCTGTATGAGTGTTCACTAGGTCCTCTGAATGTATGTTATGTTTGTGTAGCTTGGTGTTCTTGTGGAACACCTATCAGTGAGCATGCAAGTTGTCTCAGATTCTTTTGCCAGCTCTTGGGTCCCCTTCCCCTCCTACCAGATTGCCTTCTCCAAACTTGATATGGAGAGTTTGTGTCTTGTATTATTGTAACTTGTTATTCTGTGTTTTCCTGATATTCCTAGTAGGTCTGCTCTTTTCTGAAGAGACAAGGCAGAAAGGTAGGTCTGACAAAATCAGAAAATGGTAGAAGAAACTAGAAGGAATAGGGGAAGGAGAAACTGTGCTCAGGATATAATATATGAGAGAATAATAAATTAAAATAAGAAGCAGTATTCATGCTATAGCACGACAATCCTCAATAAATTTCTGTATGAATGAAGTCAGGTGCAAAATAGCAGGTACTCATTAAGTATTAAAGTTTAGAAAAGCAAATCAATAGATCTAGAAAATAGATTAGTATTGAAGAGGGAGGGGTGCATTGAATGCATACAAATGAGCACAGTAAGATATTTCTAGAATAAGAATTGGTCTATAACGAGACAGAACTGATGGTTGCACAACTTGGCAAATTTATCAAAATTCTATGAATTATACATTTAAAATAAGGAAGTTTATGGTATAAAGTTAAAAACAGAATTCTCAGATAAGAATAGCTTCCCCTGGCATGCCTTTTCTTTTAAGAGATTGAAATTTTAAAGACTGTAGGACTTATAAAAATTTGGACTGTGATTTATATTGGGGCATTAGTATTAACATGAGCTATCAGAGATGAACAAGAGAGAGAGAGAGAGAGAAAGAGAGAGAGAGATCATCGTTTAGTAGTAATGTGTTTGTGTTGATGTCAGGTGTGCAGGCTTGACTTTGTTGTCTGGACATAAGCTCCTGTCACCTCAGAACAAGAAACTTTTGTTTTGAGGAACTGCCTTCATCAGATTGCCCTGTGGGCATGTCCATGTGACTTTTTCTTGAGGGTTCATTGATAAGAGAGGGTCCAGCACATTGTGGATGGTGCCACCAGTGGGCAGTTGGTCCTGGATTGTGTAAGTAAGCAAGCTGTACCAGCTATGGAAGAGCAATCCAATAAGCAACGTTCCTTCATGTTGTCTACTTCAGGTTTTGCCTCTAGGTTCCTGACTTTAGTTATGATGGACTGCAACACATAAACAGAAATTAACCCTCTTCCTTAAGTTGGGTTTTTCTTCTTTTATTTCCTTCTTTCATCCCCCCCCCTCTCTCTCTTTCTCTTTCTTTCTTTTTTTCTTTCTCTCTCTCTTTCTTTCTTTCTCTTTCTTTCTTTCTTTCTTTCTTAATTTTTACAAAAATTTCTAAAGTCACAAAAAAATAACAGGGTTAGTAGTTGTATGGGATTTGCTCAGTTCTGAATGTTTTTGTTTACAATACCTATTGAGATAAGGAGTCATGAAGAAATTCATGAAATTTCAACATGCATGACTGTATTAGTCAGGGTTCTCTAAAGTCACAGAACTTATGGATAGTCTCTATATAGTAAAGGAATTTGTTGATGACTTACAGTCTGTAGTCCAACTCCCAACAATGGTAGGCAGCAGCTGTGAATGGGAAGTCCAAGGATCTAGCAGTTACTCAGTCCCACAAGGCAAGCAGGCAGAGGAGAGAGAATGTGTGTTTTCCTTCTTCCAATGTCCTTATTTAGGTCTCCAGAAGAAGATGTAGCCCAGATTAAAGGTGTGTGCCACCACACCTTTAATCCCAGATGACCTTGAACTCAGAGACCTCCCTGTCTTAATCTTCTGGAATTCATAGCCACTTTGCCACAAGATCTCCATGCCAAGATCCAGGTCAGAAACTTCTATCTCCCAGACTCCAGATTAGGATCACTGGTGAGCCTTCCAATTCTGGATTGTAGTTCATTCCACATATAGTCAAGGTGACAACCAGGAATAGCCACTGCAGTAACAAATTAAATATTATCCACTTATACATGTAGGAGGTCATGAATTACTAGTCAATTAATTAATAACTGCATTGGATTTGTGTAAAAAGAGCATTTTGTTTCTAAAATATGTAAAACCTAAGAGTAAACTTGATAAAGCAGAAGTGACAAAAGCTATAGCACATGTGGTAGTAATTTATTTTATGTTAACTTTTCTATGAATATTAGATTTTTAATTTTAAAATACTTTAAATGAAAATTGAAAGTATGAGATTTTGATTTGTACTTATTTAGATTTATGTCCTGCTCTATAATACATTTAATAAGTAAAGCCTTTTGTTTTTCACACGCAAGCAGAAGAATTTCAACACCTATATTGTAGAGCTGTCAAAAAGAGGACTATAAGAAAATACTTGATAGAAAATAGATAAAAATCAACTGCTGTTCTGCTGTTGTTATAATTTTGGTAACAGGCCTGAAGATATGGCTCAGGAACTAAGAGACCTCACTGGTTTTCTAAAGCATCAACACAGCAGGCAACAACCAACTCTAGTACTAATTCCAGGGACTGTGCCACCCTCTTCTGGCAACCATGGACTCTCCATGCACATGGTACACAGATAAACAGGTAGGCCAATGCCAATATCTACAGAATAAAAATAAATAAATATTCAATATGTAACAATTAGAAGCAAATAGAGTAAGGATGCATTTGCCTTAAGTGTAACATAAAGTCTGTTACACTTTCAGTGTGAAATTTTAAGCAGGTCTTGGAAATAGTTTTCTTAGCAACTCAGTACCATAAATCACTGCTGCAGAACCACATAAACCATGCCACACAAATTTACAAAGAAGGTTTAGGTAACGAACTTCATCTATGATCACATCTTGCCTTCCCCAGTGAATGAGCTCTCAAGCAAGCTACATCTTCATATATCTGATTAATGGGTTATACTATCTTAGAATCTAGAATCCTAGATTCACTGGAGTTGAAAATAAAATGTGTTGATTTAATTGTTACCTTCACAGGTAATAGTGGGGTATGTATAAATAATAATAAGCAATTTGAATCAAAGTTATTTAAATAAAATCAAACACTATTGTGTTTAAAATTTGTACAAATAAATTGCACAGACCACGCGTAATAATCTTTAAATCTTTACAAACAAACTTTTGGGGATAGTCAATGTTTTATGAAGTATCCTGATTAGTATAATACTAAATAGATTTCAATGTGGAAAATTGAATGTGTTTACATTAAATATGTATTTTATAAGACTGGGAAATATTATTTCTGTATCAGCATTTGAAGTTAAGTAAGTATGATGGTAGCAAAATATATTTTAATTAATTAATTAATTAATTAATATTCCAAATGCTGCTCCTTCAATTCCCCCTCGCAGAGATCCTGCCCCTCCCATCATCTTTGATGTGGTAGCTCATCCCCTTTGTAATTCCCTAACCCTGGTGCATTAAGTCTCTGCAGGATTAGGCACATTCTCTCCCAGTGAGACAGACATGTGCTGGGGGCCTTGGATCAGCTCCTGTATGCTGTTTGGTTGATGGCTCAGTCTCTAGGATCTCCCAGGAGTCCAGGTTAGTGAACACCATTGGTCTTCTGGTGAGCTTGCCATCTCCTGGAGGGACTTCTCCCACTAATTCTTCCATAGGAGTCCCTGATCTCAGTCCAATGTTTGTCTGTGGCTATCAGCATCTGTCTCAATCAGACACTGTGTAAAGTCTCTTGGAGGGCTGCTGTGCTACACTTCTGTTTGCAAGTGTAATATCCAAAATGAATTCTGAAAGAAAGACCTCAAACAGCCCTAACCTTGCTAGGATTCCCTGTGGCATTAATAGCTGTGACTTAATTAGCTGACCCATAAGTTCATAATGTACTATTGCTTTGCTGACCAAATCATAACCCACAATGGAGGCAAGCAAAGTGAGTCACTAGGCCAGAGGTCATCACTATGCAAACCAACCAATGCCTGAAAAGGTTACTTGCTACACCAATTAGAATAAGCCAGTACCCTGTTGCCCATATCTGCCCCTTACAAAGGTATAAAAAGTGTATTCTTTCTTTGTTCTGGGTCTCTCCTCTGGCTTGCATGCTGAGAGGGGATTCCCTAACATGTTGGATCGATAAAAATACTCATGGGGTTTACAGTGATGGCAGTCTCTGTGGTCTTTGTGAGTGAGGAGAGTCTTTTGACAAACTCTAACAGAAGCACACAGAGCATTATTAATAGTGTGAGGGATTGGTGTCTGCCTATGGGATGAATCTCAAAATGAGTTAGCCACTGGTTGGCCATTCTTTCTGTCTCTGCTCCATCTTTTTCCCTGCATTTCTATTAGACAGGACCAATTTTGACTCAAAAAGTTTGTAGATGAGTTGGTGTCCCCATCCCTTCATAGGGGTCCTGTCTGGCTACCTTAAGAGGTGGTCCCTTCAGGTTCCATATTTCCAGGGTTGGGCATTTTGGCTAAGGTCACCTGCATTGACTCCTGGGAGCCTCCTTCAACCAGGGTCTCTGGGATTTCCTAGGAAATACCCCTAACCGCCACTTCCAGTCGCTGCAGGTTTCCACTCATTTTCCTGGCTCACTGGTATTCACTCCTATCTCTTCCCATGCTTGATCCTTGTGGAGAGCCGTGCCACGAGCAATGGGGTGTATGCCGCAAGCAATCGCTGAGGAGAGCCCTGCGTGCTGCGAGCACTCGCCATTATAAGATGGCACTGGCCTCCACTGTGCCTAACTAGTAAACAAGCCTTATACGCAGGTGCGAGACTGGACTCACTCCTAGTCACTGCCCATTCTCGGTGCGTAATAGTGGGGTGATGGGCTAGCAAAGAATCAGGAGCTGTCATGCCACATAGGTGCTGAAACGTCACGCTGCGGGCTATATAAGCTGCGCCATTTTCCTGGTTCGGGGTCTTCCTGAGAAGTAAGCAATAAAGCTTTTGCCGCAGAAGATTGCGGTTTGTTGCCTCTTTCTTGCTGGTTGAGTGGGACGCAATAGTTCCTGACCTCCTATCCCCCTCATGCTTCCGCACAAAGTCCCTCCCTCCCTCTGTCTTCCATGACTGTTTTGTTCCCCTTCTAAGTAGGATCTAAGTATCCTTGCTTGGACCTTCTTTCTTCTTTTACTTTTTTGGGTCTGTGTGGTGTATCAAAATTAAGTATAATTTTAAAGTAACCAAAACTCAAAAAGATAAATGTCACTTAGTTTTTGTTGTTGTTATTGTTCTGTTTTGTTTTGTTTTGTGAATGTTAGACTGAATTTTCAGAAAAATGTGTTTCAGTTCCAAACCCCTCAAACTATGCCCTGTGTGCTACAATGCACATTATGATCACTGCTGCAACAGTGGCACAAATGTTATGGAAGTAACCAACCACTTTCTGACTGGGTTTAAAGCTCAAGTTTGAACCCTTATCAGTCACTATTGTACAGAAGGGGGTAAGGAGGATGAATTTAACCAAAACATATTGAGTGAATTTCTCAAAGAGCTAGAAAAATGACTAATTTTGATTATTGCTATGACTTAAAACATGAAAAACCCACAGCTTAATTATTGTTTTCTTTTGACCTCTTCTTTGTGTGATTATAACTTACTGAACATATGTACAAGTACTTTTATACTGCCATTGCCTCAGCATCTGTCCAGTTAAACACAGTTTGTGAGCAAATATGCAAGTAGATTGAGATTTGCTATGCTCCAAAATCCATTAATTTATTGAAGAATGGCACATGTGACAGCCTAATCTAATACCCATATTTTATAAAATGATTACGAAGAATATATATGACTTCAAGGTGCTGTATTAACAATATGAACATTTTCAACTCTTAACTAAAAACCATTTAATTCATGAATATTGTTAAGAGGTGAGCATTTATTTGTTTATATTTATTCTTTCTGTTAATATTGCAGTTATACATTTCCACAGATTTAACTACAGGCCTGAAACAGTTGTTTTCGCCCAGTCTGATAAGCCTCCAACATCATCTCTTACCCAAGGCATAATTAATTCTGAGAACACAGCATCACTGATCTAGCCATATGTGTGCTCCAGATTCTAGACTATTTATGTCATCCTCATCTTCCTAGGAATAACTTGAGTACTGTAACTTGCTCAGGAGCCCAGGTAGACCTAACTGGACATCTCATTCTTATACTTAATTGGTTACAAATGAATTGAAACCAATTATTTCCTCAAATTAAAAAAAATCAATACTAAATAATTGAAAAGTTTGATGTACCAAATCTTCAAACCAGATAAATTAACCAAGTTTAAAAACAAATAAATATACTTTGACACAAGAGTTGGAAATAGAATCCCACAAATATAATAATATGGTAAGCCAAGATAATATGCCATCCATTAACAATACAATATAAATGTTCTCTAATTATAATTACCTACAAGAACCAAATGGCACAGAACTTAAAAGAACAATCACAAACATGGACTAATAATTTAAGGAATTTAAAATGCCCATGAACAGTGTCATAAATTGTAAAGAGGATAAGAATAGACTCTCAGTGAAGTGTAAGAAAGGACAAATGTATAGTTGAATTAGATAACATAGAATAGTCAGAATCTGAAAAAGAAATTTAGTTCCATGAAAAGGATGAAACAAAATTGAAATGAAAATAGAATTGAAAACTCAATAACCCTATTAGAAAACTCAGGGAGATGCCTTGTAAGTAGAATGAATGATAATAGAATACCAAGGCTTGAAAATAAGTCTGAGAAATTGAAGCAAAAAGTATGACTTCAAGATGCACACACACACACATTCACACACACACACACACACACACACACACACACAATATTCCAGAATTTCCAAGCACCACAAGAAGACAAAGTCTATAAATTATAGGCGTAAGGGAATAAAACAACCTCTGGCTAATGGCATAAATCTAATCTTTAGAAGTGAGTATATATTTTCAGTAACTGCAGAAATTGAAGAAGAAACAGGGACTATATTTTTTCCTTTTTTATTATTAGATATTTTCTTTATTTACATTTCAAATGTTATCCCCTTTCCTGGTATGCCCTCTGAAAGCCCTCTCCCCCCTCCCCCCTTTCTCTGCTCACTAACCCACCCACTGCTGCTTGCTGGCCCTGGCATTCCCCTACACTGGGGCATAGAACCTTCACAGGACCAAGGGACTTTCCTCTCATTAATGACTGACTAGGCTATCCTCTGCTATATATGCAGCTAGAGCCATGAGTCACACCATATGCACTCTTTGGTTTGTAGTTTAGTCCGTGGAAGATCTGGGGTACTGGTTAATTTATACTGTTGTTCTTCTCATGGGGCTGTAAACCCCTTCAGCTCTTTGGGTTCTTTTTCTAGGTCCTTCATTTGGGACCCTGTGCTCCATCCAGTGGATGGCTGTGAAGATCCACTTCTGTATTTGTCAGGCACTGGCAGAGCCTCTCAAGAGACAGCTATATCAAGGTCCTGTTTCAAGCACTTGTTGGCATTCACAATAGTGTCTGAGTTTAGTGATTGTATATGGGATGGATCCCCAGGTGGGGCAGCCTCTGGATGGTCATTCCTTCAGTATCTGTTCCATACTTTGTCTCTGTAACTCCTTCCATGGGTATTTTGTTCCATCATATAAAATACCTTGGTGTGACTTTAACTAAGCAAGTGAAAGATCTGTATGATAAGAACTTCAAGTCACTGAAGAAAGAAATTGAAGATCTCAGAAGATGGAAAGATATCCCATGCTCCTGGATTGGCAAGATTAATATAGTAAAAGGGATTATAATCAAGATTGAACAAGACACAGGAGAATAGCATGTTACAAGTTATATTAAGGGGTAAGTGCGGAAACAGGCATGCTTCATACAGAGATGGGAGAAAGGTAAATACAGAAAAGGCAGGGAGGAGGGTAGATGAACTGTAAGGATGTCTGCAAAAGTCATAAAGAATAATATTACTAACTACTTCTTAAAATAATTGTAATAAATATAAGCTACTATATAAATGCACATCAGTAGTTTAAGTAAAATTTCTTATCTTGACTGAGAGTACACCTACCAAGAGCCATGGACCATCTAGCAAAACCTCAATGCTAAGCTTGAGAAGCACTCGAGCTGTTGGTCAGAAAAGTTGAAGAGACCTCCCAAAATATTATGAGGTATTTCTATTAACTTTGTTTGCTCCACTCCCAGAGGTTGAAGGTAAGTCCTTAGTGATGAAGAAATTGTATACTTTAGGCACAAGTGTAAGAAGCCCATGAGCTGTAACTGGCCTGAAAGCATCCTCTCTGAGGACTCTTTTACTAGGAAGTACCATCCAAACTTCCAGAGGAAAACAACTGACACTTTTACATGTTATGGTTCACAGAGTCAAAGGTGTCATTTTATTCGTTGTTCTTCCATACTAATATATGTCTTTAAGTACATAAATGAAAACTATCCCATCAGTATAAAGTTATTTGTATGCATATGTTTTCAGTTAGCATTGGATAACCAATTGGCATGATGAACTCAGAAAGAAAACCCTGAATTCTTTTTCTGTAGTTATGTGTGTGTGGGTGTGTGTATGTGTGTGTGTGTGTGTGCACGCGCACGCGCAGATTTAGGGTTTCATAAACCTTCCACCATCAATGTTGGTATAATTATTGTTTAACTAGTGTTTAATGAATCATGTTTATGATGCTTTATGGCTGTAGCTTTTGACATTACTAGGAAACATGAGTTCATAGAAAACTGTTTCTCTGTATCTTACATTAATTCTAACTTCTGAGTTTTATTTGAAGAAGTTATATTCTATGTATATCAAGTATGGATGGCTTCCACATACTTGCACTTTGATTGGCTGTGTATTTCTATAGTGGTATCCAAAGAGACTTTTTCCTAGATGAGGGGTTGTTGTTCTTCTCATGGGGCTGTAAACCCCTTCAGCTCTTTGGGTTCTTTTTCTAGGTCCTTCATTTGGGACCCTGTGCTCCATCCAGTGGATGGCTGTGAAGATCCACTTCTGTATTTGTCAGGCACTGGCAGAGCCTCTCAAGAGACAGCTATATCAAGGTCCTGTTTCAAGCACTTATTGGCATTCACAATAGTGAATAATTCCTTGGTGTATGGCTCAGTTTCTGGCATCTGCAAAATTTCCCTCTTGCTGATTAGATCTTGAGTCCAATTGGAGAGCTGTTGGTTACTGCCAAGGTATGCATGCCACTATTGCACAGTTCTTATGGTTATTTTCCCATGCTGGTCATTGCTGTAGTTCATAGATACAATTTCTTTTTACTAATCTCCTTTTTCTGCATACAGCTACTAGCAAGTATGATTTCAGGGGTGACCATTTAGTATTAAATAAAGACTTTTTTTTATCTATCTATCTATCTATCTATCATCTATCTATCTATCATATATATACATATATATATATATATATATAATCAAAAACATGTGATATATTTCAGTGAGATAGCAAATACTGAGCATTAAGGAAAATATTGAATATAATAATGAAAAATGTAAACCTTCTCAAGATATAAAACTAATTAGTATATCTATCAATTATAGGAGGTTGATTCTGTTTTATCAGCACAGGTGCTAAATAAGTTTACTAGTAAGAGAAAAAACAGAAAAGTGTCATTATAATTAGTCTCAACTATGTGCATTATACACTGAGAATTTCATTGAGAGCAATTAGATTTGAGTCAAAATTATGTAATTCATTAATGAGTTAGCACTAAAGACATTAAAAGTAGTGTTAAATAAGAATGCTAAAATTTGTTTAAAATACAGCATCAGTTGCTACATAAAGGGTAGGAGAAGTGCTTGAGGAACATAGGGCTATAAAAGTTGTTCATCTTGCATTCTATTGCCATGTCTATTTAAAACATCCAACTGAAAATGAGTACTAAGAAAAGATCTCTGTTTTAAGAAAAGAAACAATGTGTTCCATTGGAATAAGTTATCAGACACCAATTTGGAATTCCAGTTATGGTTATTTGACATGCATACTATATACATAAGTGTGTTCCTATAATTTATGCATAATTATGAATAGTTATTGATAACTTGTAGTAGAAATATAAATAATATTTATCTCTGTCCTACCATTTGTCTAGATCATGAATCATTATTGTGCCAGTTGATTTCATTTATCATCTGACTAAAGTATACTAAATTGTATATGCTTGTTCAATTTGTGTTTTATTTTTATTTAAGATGTTACAATCTAAATTTTTCTTTTCCATGTTGAATTATACTGTATTGCTGTAAAATACTTCCTTAATGTGCTAACAACTCCTGAAAAAAAAAACCATTTCATTGTTTTGGAATCAGTTGCAGAGCTTCATTAATGGTATGTTGTAGGCAAGTGAACAGAATTCATGAATAAGAAGTTCAGATGGTCTAGAATCATGGAATTTCTTATGATTTTTAAGGACTTGCCACAGGTAACACATAACAAGAGGATGTTTTCATGTAAATGTAGATTAAAACTACAAATGAGACATCTGCATGGATCACATTCTTAGTGGTATCTAAATTGCAGTTTGGGGTGACCATAACCCAGCCTTAAGAACAGGAGATTGTAATAAAATTTCATAAAACAATCTGGCTTCAAACTTGAAAAACTAAGCATGTGCCAAATGGAACCAAAAAATTTGCAAAGCTTCTGTAAAGCAAAGGACACTGTCAATAGGACAAAACAGCCACCAACAGACTTGGAAAAGATCTTTAGCAATCCTATATCCGGTAGAGGGCTAATATCCAATATATACAAAGAACTCAGGACTCCAGACAATCAAATAATCCTATTTACAAAATGGGTTACAGAGCTAAACAAAGAATTCTCAACTAAGTAATAAGGAATGACCAAGAAGCACCTAAAGAAATATTCAATATCCTTAGTCATCAGGGAAATGCAAATCAAAACAACCCTGAGATTCCTCCTCATACTGGTAAGTCAGAATGGCTAAGTTCAAAATCTCAGGTGGCATCAGAAGCTGGTGAGGATGTGTAGAAAGAGGAACACTCCTCCATTGCTGGTGGGAATGCAAGCTAGTACAACCACTCTGGAAACCAGTTTGTCAGTTCCTCAAAAAATTGGACATAGTACTACTGGAAGATCCAGCAATACCACTCCTGGGCATATACCCCAAAAGATTCTCCAACATATAACAAGGACACATGCTCCACTATGTTCATAGCAGCCTTATTTATAATAGTCATAGCTGGAAAGAACCCAGATGTCCTTCAACAGAGGAATGGGTGCAGAAAGTGAGGTACATTTTCACAATGGAGTACTACTAAAAATGGAGCTATTAAAAACAATGAATTCATGAAATTCTAACGGAAATGGATAGAACTAGAAAAATACCATCCTGAGTGAGGTAACCCAATCACAAAAGAGCACAAATAATATGCACTCACTGATAAGTGGATATTAGCCCACATGCTCACAATACCCAAGATATAATTCACATACCACATGAAGCTCAAGAAGGAAGACCAAAGTGTGGGTGCTTCAGTCCTTCTTAGAAACAGGAATGAAATATTCATGGGAGAAAATACAGAAAAAAAAAAGTGTGCAATCGAGACTGAAGGAAAGGCCATCCAGAGACTGCCCCACCTGGGGATCCATCCAGTATACAGTCACCAAAACCAGACACTATTGAGGATGGCAAGAAGTGCATGCTGAGAGGAGCCTGATATAGCTATCTCCTGAAAGGCTCTGCCAGAGCCTGACAAATACAGAGGCAGATGCTTGTATCCAACCATTGGACTGAGCATGGAGTTCCCAGTGGGTTTCCCAGTGGAGGAGTTAGAGAAAGGACTGAAGGAGCTCCAGGAGTTTACAACCCCATAGAAAGAACAACATTGCTATCCACCCTCTCCCCCACAGAGCTCTTAGGGACTAATCCACCAACCAAGGAGTACACATGGAGGGACCTATGACTCCAGCCACATATATAGCAGAGGATAGCCTTGTCAGGCATCAATGGGAAGAGAGGCCCTTGGTCCTGTGAAGGCTTGATGCCCAGTGTAGGGTAATTTGAGGACTGGAATCGGGAGGAGGTGGGAGGGTGGGGGAACTCCCTCATAGAAGCAGGGGAGAGGGGATAGGATAGGGGGATTCCAGTGGGGATGTCTGGGAAAGGAGATAATATTTGAAAGGTAAATAAAGAAAATATTCAATCAAAGTGACAATATAAAAAAAATTCTGTAATTGAGCCCCAGGAGAACATAGTAATTTTTAATGGAATAAATATTTGGCATTCTAAAAAATTATTAAATAAACAAAAATAAAGTTTGGCAGTTCTTATCACGAAAGTAAAATATCAGATATCTGGAGATGTTTAGAGACTGAACAAATTGCTTTGGGATAGGTGAGGTGAATATTAAGAAAGCATATGATAAACACTGTAATGCAGATCTAAATAAAGTATGCAACCCACTCTCTCTGGGGAATAAATATAATCCAGAAATGTCTCTTTGATATATGTTCACATGAGATCAAATTACTATTCTTTAATATGCCTAGATTCTCATTTTGACTGTAATGCTTCTCACAATATCAAAGACATGAAAACAACCTAACTATACAGCAACAGATGATTAAATAAGGAAGCTAGGTATATATAAAATTTAGACCCCAGAAAGGATAAGATCTTAGCATTTTGTAGAGGAAGTTATGCTAAGAGATAAGTGGACATACAAATGAAAGAATTGCGTGATCTTATTCACGTGTGAGTTCTTTGAAATTCAAGTCTATAGCAATTAAGAAAAAAAAATGGTAGTTACCAAGCTGAGAGAGTGAGGAGAAGCTGGAAGCACAATGGTCAGAGGTTCAATGTGCCAGACACAGGGAATCAGCTCTAGAGCTATGTCAGTGTCAATAGGTAAGACTGTGCTTCATTTAGGATGAAATAGAAGTTATCTCTTCTGGATATGATAAACTGCTTCATTATAGTGACAATCTGATCATTTATATGTGACTCATACTATCATTTTGGGTGTCTTAAATGTACATGCCAATATTGATATAGGGTAAAAGATGAGTTGGAAAAAAATTGCCACCAAAAATAAAAGAAAGAAACTAATTTCTTTGTATTTTCACTAAAATAATCTGCCAGTTTGCAAAGAAATATAGTCCTGTGGCTATTCCGATTGTGTGATAACAGTGACGGTGGCACTCAGAGTTCATATTTCAAAAAGGTTGTCTCCTTCAGACTGTTCTTGTCATATTCTTATTTCCTAAGCCATTAGTCTAAAAATGGTAATTTTCCTGCTGTCATTCTTAGAAGAGATGTGTACAAACTTGAAGCAAGATCAAGAACGTCTTAGGTAAAAGCAAAATGAATAGCCCCATATTCCACAGTAGATACACAATGCTGCTTTCTCTACCCCGATAAAGTAAGAACAAAGAAGCTTTGACTTCTATACAGAACTTCTTAATTTTCCTCTATGTAAAACATAAATCCAGTTCATTTAAAAACAAAACAAGTTTATGGATATCTCACATTATATAGGATGTGATAGAAACACAAATTGAGCTTCTTTTATCACCAAAAGAATTAACTTACATTTTAGCATAATTGTTTGGAAGACAGCAAAAGTTTTCAAGTGTCTACTTTTTAAAAAGTTTGTTAAGTTTTTAGATTGGCACCTGAAAGAACAAGTTTTCTGTGTGATTGTATCTCCTAGTGATGTAAAATGTTCTACCCATGATGTGCTGCCAACATGTCTGACTAAACAGGACTTGAATATATTCTTACATCTTATCCAAACAATTTATGTAACTTTAAATATTAAAAATGTAATGATAAGTTTGATCACAAAACTCTGATTTTGTAAATAGCCTGCTTTAAATTTTATGGATATAAACTGTTGTATATATACAAACAATCAATAGAATCTTGTTCTTTCAATAACATTTCAGAAAGACATACGAATCTGAGCTCAAACTTCCCAGCCTCTGTGCACTTTTACTATAAACTTAAGTCCTTTTTCCTACTGAGTAAATTCTGAATGCTAAAGCCATATTTTGTGTGAATGCTTTTGAATTACATCAAACTGTCATAGTTATTAAATTCTAATACCTTCATATTCTTTTGTTTACTTTAAAAACACCCATAGATTTAGTTTACCTGATTAATATTTGATTCTTGCTGTCCTTTTTCTTCCTTTCTGTCCATGTCTCATAATGTGCATTCAAATTTTAATACTGAACCATATATAATATTTATAAAAAATAATGAAGGATTTCAAACATCCATAGAAATGTGAAAATAAAATTAAAGATTGCTTAGCTATTAGCAGTCACAAAAACATAACTATTTTAATTAAAAAATAAAATCTTCATAAACCTCCTACAGGGTTTTCGTTTATATACCATAATATGAGGCTGGAATCATCTTGTGTCTATCGTTTCAAATACCAAATATTGATATCTCTTTCACTTGAAAATTCTTTTCAGTGTCACAGTGATGCTTTGGAAGTATGTCTTGCTGTCATATAATGTTTTTTGGTGGTATTTTCTGATATGAAATGATTTGTAAAGGTTGTACTGTTTTAATTCACATTTTGGTAATTCACGTTATAATTTCTCACCATTTGCTTACAGAATGTGACTGCATTGAAAATGAGTCATTCACAATACATTTCACCAACAAATGAAACTTACTTAAAGATAGAGCTAGACTGTTAGGTAAATGAGCTGGTACAAACATCATATTGGCGTGGCCATCCCTTTGCTATTATTCCTGGAGCATTTTCATTTTTCTTAGTGTGTTTTTGAAAATCAAGTAAATGTGATGGTGAAACTTACCCTCTGTGTTCAGACTAAAATGTACTTAAAGTACAAGTGTATGTCAAATGAATTAGGTTTGAAAATGTCTTGGGATATGATGGAAAAGTGGACATTCGACTGCTTCTTGCATAGAGCACAAGTCCAGATAACTACATAGGTATGTATGAATCCGAGGGAGTAAATAGACATAAAAGGTCAGAAAATTGAAAGTGGGTAGCTGTGAGGAAACAAATCTAGAGAACTAGTATATATTATAACTATAGATAAATTTTACTTAATTTGAAAGTCAATAAATTAATTTTAGTGAAATGTGAGACTATTTCTAACTTGAAAGCACAAAATCCAAATTCCTTCAAAAATCTCATAACATTTTAGTGTACATGTAGCACTACAAGAAGGAAATAATACTGGGGTCATATTATTGCTTATTACCAAAATATAGGCACTCTGTATTCATGCAAGAAAAGTATTTTCAGACTGTTGGTTTAGTAATTTTATGAAATATTCCCTAATATGAGATTAGATGTAGTGTCCCTTTGTAATCTTTCTAAAATTATGGATATACAAATATTTCAAAGTCTAAGGAGTCCAAAGCTCCAAAGCACTTCCAGACCCATGTGTTTAAAATAAGTGATGCCTACTAGCTTCTACTGCAGCTGCTGAACACACCTTTGGCCTCAGAATTCTACATGCTCTGAGAATTTTTTCCCTGGTGAATCTTCAAGGTGAATGAGTTGACGTAAAATTTTGACAACAAATCAAACATCCTCACTGCTTGCTATTGCTCCTTGAGCTTGGGGATATGTACAATGTTACTCAACTTTGCTCTGTCTGTAAGTGTAATTAGCATCCTCTTGGCTGTCTTGATACCATCATTAATGAGCTCCTTTAAAATAACTGGACCTACCACTAACTTCTGTGGCAGTCCTCTGGATCCCTCCTACCTCCTAGGAAAGCTGTTCTTTCATGTGAAACCATAACTGGATTTTAGGCTACATTTAAAAAAAAATGTTTCCATCTAAGCTGATTCAAGCTAATTGCTAAGTAAAATTTTGTGAGATGTGAGATCACTTGGCTGTGCTGGAATGAAGATACCACACATCCACAGCTGCTTTCATCTGTTAATCTCATGATTTGATCCGTGAGGGCGGGAAAGCAATTAAATTTTCCTGGCATGCTTTTTTTTCCTCTGCGAAACCACACTGCTTGCTTTTCATAATTCATTTATCCTTTAGATGTCTTCCAATGTTTAACTTAGGATTTGTCTTCTTATTTTACTAAGAGTTAAGGTGACAGGTACTCTCCCTTTAAGAAAACAGTCTTATTTGCTTACGGCTTTTCTATTTTATACTCTAGAGTTACCTGTGAAAATAAATAACACTGTTCATCACTGGGAAGTAAGCTCACCAAATAGATTATTGCTTTTATCCTGTTTTAAAATTGTTGCATCAAATCAACGTGTGTGGTAGGGGGAGTTTTGTGTGTATGCATTTGCATTTGTATGTATGTGCATGTATGTATGCATGTGAATGTGTGTGTGTGTGTGTGTGTGTGTATTAGTCAAGAGTCTGGATTTTTGTGGTAGAAAAGCAAAATACTTAACTAAAATGACCTGTCCCTTGGCCCTCCAGTTTGCTGAGATCTTTATTCTATCCCAATTATTTCAGCTTCAATTTCCTACCTTGTCTTCCTTTAAAAACGTATGTGTTATTAAAAGATGATTTTAGAAAGCAGGTCAATATCAGAGGCATTTCAAAGTCTTTGTGGGTTTCATTATCCTCTCGTTAATTAGTATATACATAATTCCTATTTATTTCTTTGAAAACCCCTTTGGATATTATTAACATTTCCTTTCTTTTCATATATTTTCCTTTTCTCTACAAGACTTATTTAATGATTTTATTTTGTCACTTGAATACCATTGATCTTTCCTTTCTGGCTATCATTTTTCTTTACTTCTACATTTCAGCCCTAGATTAACACACACACACACACACACACACACACACATATATATATATATACCACTCTAATACTTAATTTACAATGTTTAGAACCACTAGATGTCTTCTTGATTCCAATTTAAGTTTTTTTTTTCCTTTATCAACAATTAACACATCCAGGTCTTTAAATTTTTACATGATGAAGCAAACGTAACCCCTCTTTAGATATCCCCTGTTCTCAGACCATATAAATTGGGAGACTTTAAACCCAAAATTGAGGAGAAATGTCAAGAGATAGAAAGTCCAAAAGCTATCGATAAATCTCTGGAAAGGAATAGTGAAGTCCAGGGAGGAGGATGTGGTATGTTTTGTTTGTTGTGATTATTATCTTCTGTTTGTCTATGGCAATGTTATACTAAAGGAACCAGAAAAATATCCAGGAAGCTGAAGGGGTCTGAAGCCCCATAGGAGGAACATCAATATGAACTAACCAGTACACCCAAGCTCCTTGGAACTATACCATCAATCAAAGAAAACCCATGGTGGAACTTGTGGCTCTAGCTATATATGTAGCACAGGATGGCCTAGTCAGTCATCAATCCTTAGCTTACATGGGTCAGAGGGATTTAAGGCTTGTGTTTAGTTGCTAAAATGCTTTGTGATATTCTTGATTTTCATCTATTAGTGGTCAGGACCTCCTTTTCCTTTTCTTTTTGTTTTTGTTTTTGTTTTTGTTTTTGTTTTTATCGAGACAGGGTTTCTCTGTATAGCCCTGGCTGTTCCGGAACTCACTTTGTAGACCAGGCTGGCTTTGAACCCAGAAATCTGCCTGCCTCTGCCTCCTGAGTGCTGGGATTAAAGGTGTGTGCCACCACCGCCCGGCCTCCTTTTCCTTTTGATGTTCTTAAATGTCATGATTTTTGTATCCTGCCTCAATTTTCCAATATGACACATCAATAGCTTAATTCTAAAGGTTGTTGATGGTTGTGTTTTCTTTATCTGAGGCTTTCTCAAGCTAAGTACTCAGCCATTCCCTACCTAGCGATTGAAAGTCTTGTGTGGCCTGATCTGAGCTCTGGGATGAGAATCTGAGCTAGTAAGCTGGACAACTGACATTCAGTAGCAATCTGAAAGTGGAAGTTGCCATACTCAGTATACTAACATATAGTGAAATCCTTTGGATTATTTGTATATGCAAGAGGCCAAGCTGTCATTTTTAAGTATTCCAAAAGCTGCAAAGTGTAAGGAGACTTATACTCAGGGTGCTTTTGTGACAACAATATCAAACTATCCTCACAGAAGCCACCAAGAAAGAACACAAGAAGCAGCAGATCAATGCAGTGTGCTAGAACACTCCTGAGTTATTTAAAAAAAAACAAAAAACAAAACCCTGTTAGTTAACAATGGAATTCTCAACCATGGTACAGAATGAAGTAGAAATGTTGGTGAAAAAAGAAAAAGTTTCTTAAGAAGAGGTTTAAAAATACATGAACTCACTTGTATAGGAGAGTAGGGGAGAGGTAGTAAGGTGTATCAGTAGAAAAGGACCTTTGCGGAAAACAAAAACATCACCATCTAGGAAAAATTCCATCAATGGCCACATACACCTAATAACTTCAGCAGCGGAGTTTGTGGAAAAAGTTATGTTTTAGTTTGTTTTATATTGACATCATAAATATCAAAAAAAGCTCATGGAGAAAAGGGCTTATTTGTCCCAATCATAGGCCACCATTGAATGAAATATAGGTGAGAGCTAAAGCAAAGCAATGACCTGGAGACAAGACCTGAAGCAAAGACCATGGAGGCTATTGGTCTGTTCCTCTGGTTTGCCACCCAGGACTACTTTCCAGTAGAGAAGCCACCCACAGTGGACTGTGTCCTCCCACACCAATTATTAATCAAGAAAATATCTGCCACATTTGCATACAGGCCAATCTGATAAGACAATTTTACTCTTTCTAAGGTGATTCTAGCTTGTGCCAACTTGACAGAAACCAGCACAACTGACTCTGTCAACTCGACACAAAAACACATATTAAACTGTAATCTTTGTGTCTTGTTTATTCCCAATCTCTCATACCTTTTAGAAGTCCCACACCCTAAAAATCCCAATATGTTAAAAGTTCAGTATATCTGTAAAACTTTAAAGCTTCTTAATGATGAGATCCTGCAAAATCCAAAATAAGGGGAAACCCTTTTTTAAAATTCCAAATGGGAAGAAGGCCACAGTCTTGATTGAGTCAAAATGAACAAAAATGCAACCATATGAGTACCTCAGAGTCCCATGTCTTAAAACAATGCATGATCTTCTGGTTTCTAAAGGGTTTGGGCAGTCTTAACACTTTATCTCTGGCATTTTTGATACACACAGCCTGTTCTGATAGGTCAGGCCAACTTCAGTCCCTACCTGCTGTTGATGTTGGTTAGCTAGTCAATGGTTGTATCTCTAGTATGCCAGGTCTTCCAAACAGCTGAGAGAGCACCTTCACTGTTGTCTGGGCTCTGAGCTTTAGCTACTCTCAGTGACCTCTTTAATACAACTATTTTCATGCCACCAAAACTATTATCATTTTTGGTGAATCTTATAAAATACCCAGTTCTGCTGGCAGCTATAGATGCAGATTTGGCTGTCTCTGAGCCACAGTTTCTTTGTGCTGACTCTGACAACATGCTTCCCAGATAATTTTGCCTCCATGGTGATCTCATATTAATCATAGCTGATTTCTCAGACATAGATAACCATAGCCATTTTTTCCAATAGAATATAGTTTCACTTAGGCAGTGCTTAACTCCGGTTAACTGGAGCTGATGTTGGCCCCAGCTGATGAGAATCCACTAATTCTCAATTCAGTACATCACATGAACCTGCCTGATGATCTTTGTTTCCCTTTGAAAGTTCACAAGCCAAGCCTCAATCATCTTCTTTATACTCTCTGCGTTATTATCTTCCAAGCTTCCAAAGAACAACCTACTAAATAAGATACTCAATATAAGGCTAAGGCTACTCAATGACATTTACGGCTCAAAGTTCCAAACTCTCCCACAATATTCCCAAAGACAGCAGAGTCAGCTCTATCACATTAAGATCCGACTCACAGGTATCAGTCTCTCTTCTGGTTTGCTTGTCCATTGCTCTGATAGAACACTGACCAAACACAGCTTTAGGAAGAAGGAGACTCATCATCTTGCATTATGGAGTGAGCCTAATCATGAGCTCAAGTAAAAACAAGCAAGCAAGCAAACAAACAAACAAAAACCTTATAGCCACGCCTGAAGTAGAAACCAAAAAGGAACACTACTTTCATGATTTCAGGTCAGTTCCAGCACAGGGGGCTCTGGGTGCTGTCTCTGAAGTGCATGGTGTCTTCAGTCATAGGGACTTACCTCTCACCTCCAAAGCAGGGACAACATCTATTGCAACCACCTCTAATTTAGGGGTCATCTCTTAGACAGTAGCTGTTACAGTCTCTTTTACTCTACCACTCACTCTTTCTACAATGGACTTCTTTTAGGTTCCTGTTTTCTGTAGTTACTCCAGCTTATATACACACATATGAACATTTGGAGGCTCAGATGAGAAAAAAGTATGTGATTTTTGTCTTTCTGGCTAGCCATATTGAACCTGTTATATGCCATTTATCTTTCCCTCTCTTTTGGTTTCTTTCTTTCTCTCTCTCTCTCTCTCTCTCTCTCTCTCTCTCTCTTCCTTTCTTCCTTCCTTCTTTTCTTTCTTTCTGTCTGTCTGTCTGTCTTTCTGTCTGTCTGTCTGTCTGTCTGTCTCTCTCTCTCTTTTTCTTTCTTTCTTTCTTTCTTTCTGTTATTCTTTTATATTTCTTTATTTCTTTCAACTGACTACTGTATTCATTTGCCATTTGTTGACAACTTTACTTCCCTCCTTTTAATAACTCCTTGTCTGGAGTGTAGTGAATAAAGATTTTTCTCCCATTCTTTGGACTGTCTGTGTTTTATTTCCATGTGCTGACACATGGGGTTGTTTTCTATTAAAAAAAAAATCTTGGTATCTTGAAAGGTACCCCTTTGTTTTCTTCTAGATGTTTAAGAAAAGTTTTTAAATTGAGGTTTCAGTCCCCTTTGAATTGATTCTTGTGCAAAATAAAAGATATGATTCTAATTTCAATCTTTTAAGGTATATATTCAGTATTGCAATGCCACCTTTAATCCAAATTATAGTTTTACTTTTTTTTTTGTCAAAAATTCAGTGAACATAGCTTTGCCATTTTATTTCTAGATCTTCTCTTCTATCTCATTTGTGTACATGGCTACTTTATGCCAGTACTAGGCTATCTCTTTGTCTCTGTTGTGTAATTTGAAGTCAAATATTGTCATGTATTGTCCTCATCAACTAACATCCTTAAGCATTGTTCTTACTGTTAGAATTGCTTAGGTGGCACAGGCCTTTAATCGCAGAACTCAGGAGGCAGAGGCAGAAGCAGGCAAAATTCTGAGTTCAAGGCCAGCCTGGTCTACAGAGTGAGTTCCAGGACAGCCAGGACTACAGAGAAACCCTGTCTTGAAAACCAAAAAACCAAAAAACCAAAAAAGAATTGCTTAGGGTATTTGTGTTCTTGTGAGGTTCAATATAATGTCTTCTATTTCAAGAGTATTGAATGTCTCTCTGTTTCTCCTATGTGATTATTTTAAAAACAAAGAACTTTGGCCACAATGCAATTGTGTCTTCACCTGGCAATATAAAGAGTATCATCAATCTTAGAACTTTAATATGTTTTGTTACGTGAAATAGATATTTACAAAGTTTGTCAAAATTTCATCAAGAAAAGAATTACAGACTCTTTGTTTTTCTATGTTTTTAGGGCTTAGTATAAACTAGGTGCACCTGAAAATATTGTAGCTGATTTTAGCTTAATTACCTAACTTGTTTAACTATGTTCTATTATACTTAAATTTTTACCTTGCTAGTCCTTTATTAGGAATTTTTTTAATGCTTTATTTTTGTCTTATATTTTATTTTTGTCTTATGTTATTTAATGATTATTCTTGTCTTTCATCTATGCAACTTTTTGAGGTAATTAAGTTTATCAATATTAATGCCTTATACTTGTTAGGTCATACTTGGCAAGGTGTTTTCAATACTGAAATTATAGATTATTTCACTTAGAGTTGTATCAGTAATTGATTTTTTATATTTTTTTACATTTAATATCATATTTAGAGTTTATTTAAATATAACTTTACATTTAACCTCAGTATTTGTCCGAGGTATTTGCTGGCGAGGATGTGGAGAACGAGGAACACTCCTCCATTGTTGGTAGGATTGCAAGCTAGTACAACCACTCTGAAAATCAGTCTGGCGGTTCCTCAGAAAATTGGACATAGTACTACCGGAGGATCCCGCAATACCTCTCCTGGGCATATATCCAGAAGATGTCCTAACCGGTAAGAAGGACATATGCTCCACTATGTTCATAGCAGCCTTATTTATAATAGCCAGAATCTGGAAAGAACCCAGATGCCCCTCAACAGAGGAATGGATACAGAAAATGTGGTACATTTACACAATGGAGTACTGATCAGCTATTAAAAAGAATGAATTTATGAAATTCCTAGCCAAATGTATGGACCTGGAGGGCATCATCCTGAGTGAGGTAACACATTCACAAAGGAACTCACACAATATGTACTCACTGATAAGTGGATATTAGCCCAAAACCTAGGATACCCAAGATATAAGATACAATTTGCTAAACACATGAAACTCAAGAAGAATGAAGACTGAAGTGTGGACACTATGCCCCTCCTTAGAATTGGGAACAAAACACCTATGGAAGGAGTTACAGAGACAAAGTTTGGAGCTGAGACGAAAGGATGGACCATCTAGAGACTGCCATATCCAGGGATCCACCCCATAATCAGCTTCCAAATGCTGACACCATTGCATACACTAGCAAGATTTTGTTGAAAGGACCCAGATGTAGCTATCACTTGTGAGACTATGCCGGGGCCTAGCAAACACAGAAGTGGATGCTCACAGTCAGCTATTGGATGGATCACAGGGCTCCCAATGGAGGAGCTAGAGAAAGTACCCAAGGAGCTAAAGGGATCTGCAACCCTATAGGTGGAACAACATTATGAACTAACCAGTACCCTGGAGCTCTTGACTCTAGCTGCATATGTATCAAAAGATGGCCTAGTCGGCCATCACTGGAAAGAGAGGCCCATTGGACATGCAAACTGTATATGCCCCAGTACAGGGGAACGCCAGGGCCAAAAAAATGGGAATGGGTGGGTAGGGAAGTGGGGGGGAGGGTATGGGGGACTTTTGGGATAGCATTGGAAATGTAATTGAGGAAAATATGTAATAAAAAATATTAAAAAAAAGAAAAAAAGGAATTTTCTTTAATGCTTTATTTTTGTCTTATAATTTATTGTTGTCTTATGTTATTTAATGATTATTCTTGTCTTTCATCTATGCAACTTTTTGAGGTAATTAAGTTTATCAATATTAATGCCTTATACTTGTTAGATCATACTTGGCAAGGTGTTTTCAATACTGAAATTATAGATTATTTCACTTAGAGTTGTATCAGTAATTGATTTTTTATATTTTTTACATTTAATATCATATTTAGAGTTTATTTAAATATAAGTTTACATTTAACCTCAGTATTTGTCCAACTGATTAGTAAACTATTCAACTTTTTACCTTCAAAACATGTTTTCCTTTTACCAATTTGACTTTAACTTTGGCTTATAATAGATGTGATATACTCAAATGTACTTCTTAAAGTATTACTCTAATTTTTTTGGCTCATGTTTACATACCAGTGTAATATTGTTGCAACTCAAAGTAGTTACTACTTTGTAAACATGTAGTAAAATTCCTCTCACATCATTGCTGTTTGCTTATGCCATCTGAATTTTCATTTTTCTATTTAGACCTTCTATCACATCTCAGTCCCAGTTAAAAATAGAATGTTTGAGCTCAAATACTGTTTAAATGATAAAATAGGTTTTTAAAAAAGTGATAGTGAAATAGCCTGAGTAAATGACTATATAATTTATTCAACAATATCCCAAAGTGTATATAGATAGATAGATAGATAGATAAAATAGCTATATTTTGATAAGCATGAAAGGTTTTTTTTTTGCAATATATTTTGTGGTAGAGCAGATATTTAAATTGATTTTGTATCTTTAGAATTTTCCTGATTAATGCTTAACATTTGATGTCATGTCCATCTCGTCCGGCAAGGAGAACGCAACATGGTCGGATTCTTCTCAACAGCTTTATTGCAGGAACGCCTTGATGCTACGGGAACCCCGGGAACCCAGGGAGGACTGCTTATATACACCCCAGCACTGGGGAGGGCTATGTGTCCTCCTGGGATTGGTCAGTCTGCCGGCACCTTAATTTGCATGCAGCTGCTCAGGAGGGGTTGGCACCAGATTCGGGCTAGCGCCTGCGCAGTGGTGTTATTTACTGCAAAGGTGTACCGGAGACTGGCACCATCTTTTAGGCGCCAGCTGCCTACAATTTGAAAACATACTGGAAAGAGATGCCCATTGGACAGGCAAACTTTATATGCCCCAGTACAGGGGAACGCCAGGGCCAAAAAAAAGGGAATGGGTGGGTAGGGGAGTGTGGGGGGAGGGTGTGGGGGACTTTTGGGATAGCATTGGAAATGTAATTGAGGAAAATACTTAATAAAAAAAAAAGAATCCCCTTTCATACATTTTGACATGTGCACTGACCTCAGTACTCACTACTAATACCAAGGTTACGGCTTATTTATACTCATCCAAAGAATACTTTGTATTTGATTCTTAATATTCTAAATGTTTTATTATGATGCTTGTAAGTTTTAAATTTTATTAGATGTATTATTCTTTAATAAACATTCATGCATATGTATCTGAAGAGAAAATTTAATCCAGTAACGTGGCTCTCTGGCAAGGGATCACATCCAAATATCTTCTATGTCTATGTGATCCAAATGGAATAAAGACAGGGCACATAGGTTCAATCCCTCTAGCAGAAATATAAGCATGCCCTTAATACTCACATTTAATTCCAAACATTGAAAATAACATAAGTTTGTAGAGGAAGTACATACACACCTTTAATCCCAAACAATAAAGGGAAGGGAAGTTTGTAGGTAGAGGATTCAGCCATGTTTGAAAGTGATGTCTAATTGGAGGAGAGAGAGAGAGAGAGAGAGAGAGAGAGAGAGAGAGAGAGAGAAGCTTAGCTCAGAAAGTTTGACAGGACCAGGTTGTAAGCAAAGACAGAATGACCCAGAGAATGAGGAACCAGTAAATTAGAACAGATTGTCAGAATTAGTTCTAGAGCAATTCAGTCAGAAGCTGAGAATCCCGTTTGCATCAGTTACGTTGGAGAGCAGTTTGAACGAAAAGAGCTCAGTTGAATCATCCAGCCAGAGTTTACAAAGAACTAGAAAGGGTAGGCTTATTGTGCAGCAGTTATGTGAAGCTGACAATTACATCTTGCAAATAAAAGTTATATTTACATATATCTTACATAAAGGAAATGACGTGCTAGTCAGTTATTCAATCAACAGGACACCACAGGACAATATCAGTAACAAGCTGTACCCTTCAAAGTCATGTGCCTTTAACGCAACCTTTTAACTTGTCTTATGTTCAGTATCTCCATCACCTTTCAAAGTCTTGTCAAACTATAAATTCATCAGTCAACAAAGCTTTGATTAGATCATAACTTTCCTTACATAATAAAATCCAGAAAAGTGCTCATTGGCACATCCAAAAACTTATGTTACTTATATATCTAAAGCACTTAAATAAATGTTCAAAAGTCCTTAGTGATCAAAGAAATGGAAATCAAAATGAGCCTAAGATTCTACCTTACACCCATCAGAATGGCTCAGATCAAGAACTCAGGGGACAGCACATGTCTGTAAAGATGTGGAGAAAGAGGAACACTCCTCCACTGCTGGTGGAATTGCAAACTAGTACAACCACTTTGGAAAACAGTCTGGAGGTTCCTCAGAAAATTAGAAATAGATCTACCTGAAGACCCAGCTGTATCACTATTGGACATATACCCTAAAGATGCCCTACCATACCATAGGGGCAAGTGTTTCACTATGTTCATAGTGGCCTTATCTGTGATAGCCAGAAACTGGAAACAACCCAGATGTCCCACAACTGAGGAATGGATACAGAAAACAGGGTTCATTTATGCAATGGAATACTATTCAGTTATCCTCATGCATTTTACTACACTCTCCCTGAAATGCCCTCCTCCCCACCTCTCATGCTTTCTTTCTTGTATGCTGCTTTTAAGAGACATATAGTAGAACTTAATCACAGAAATCTGGGCGTCCAAAGTATGATCAGTATATGATAATGAACACATGGCATGTGTTTTTCTTTATTTAGTTATTTATTATTAGTACAGAGTTTAGAATCCTCAGGTCAAAAACCATAGCTTGTGTCACACATGACTACTGCTCTCCATTATTTTCTGCAAGGTCACTATCAGCTTTACATTCATACCCAGGCTGGCTTCCATGGGATGTAGGCAAAGTCCTCTGTTATCGATCATGGAACAAAAGTGAGGGGATTCCCAGGAGCTAGCGCCCATTTCTTCTCTTCGCTTTCTACCTTCTAAACCATGTTCCTGTCTTGCGATCTAAGGAACCCTACAGCAGCATCCAGCTTCCCGAAATCTTTGTGGATGCCAAGGTATCCAGAAAATTTTCATCTTGGAGCCTGTCCAAGTCATTTGCTATTTTATCCTTTATTTGTTTTTCTTTTTTTTCTTTTCCTTCTTTTTTTTTTTCTGTAGATATTTATTTATTTATTTATTTTCCATTTTTTATTAGGCATTTAACTCATTTACATTTCCAATGCTATACCAAAAGTCCCCCATATCCACCCACCCCCACTCCCCTGCCCACCCACTCCCCCTTTTTGGCCCTGGTGTTCCCCTGTACTGGGGCATATAAAGATTGCAAGTCCAATGGGCCTCTCTTTCCAGTGATGGCCGACTAGGCCATCTTTTGATATATATGCATACATTTCAAACACTATCCCAAAAGTTCCCTATACACTCCCCCCCCCCCCACGCCCTGCTCCCCTACCCACCGACTCCCACCTCTCGGCCCTGGCATTCCCCTGTTCTGGGGCATACAAAGTTTGCAATACCAACGGACCACTTTTCCCAGTGATGGCATGTGTTTTTCTGTTACTGGTTTCATTGCTCAGCTGCACGTGTTCACACACTTTCATCCATATCACTTTTTTTTTAATTTTTAAATTTTTTTCTTTTTTTTTTATTAGGTATTTCCTCATTTACATTTTCAATGCTATCCCAAAGGTCCCCCATACCCACCCACCCCCAATCCCCTACCCACTCACTCCCCCTTTTTGGCCCTGGCGTTCCCCTGTACTGGGGCATATAAAGTTTGCAAGTCCAATGGGCCTCTCTTTGCAGTGATGGCCGACTAGGCCATCTTTTGATACATATGCAGCTAAAGACAAGAGCTCCCGGGTACTGGTTAGTTCATATTGTTGTTCCACCTATAAGGTTGCAGTTCCCTTTAGCTCCTTGGGTAATTTCTCTAGCTCCTACATTAGGGGCCGTGTGACCCATCCAATAGCTGACTGTGATCATCCACTTCTGTGTTTGCTAGGCCCCGGCATAGTCTCACAAGAGAGAACTATATCTGGGTCCTTTCAGCAAAATCTTGCTAGTGTATGCAATGGTGTCAGCATTTGGAAGCTGATTATGGGATGGATCCCTGCATATGGCAATCACTAGATGGTCCATCCTTTCGTCACAGCTCCAAATTGTGTCTCTGTAACTCCTTCTATGGGTGTTTTGTTCCCATTTCTAAGAAAGGGTAAAGTGTCCACACTTTGGTCTTCGTTCTTCTTGAATTTCATGCGTTTGGCAAGTTGTATCTTGTATCTTGGGTATCCTAAGTTTCTGGGCTAATATCCACTTATCAGTGAGTACATATTGTGCTAGTTCCTTTGTGATTGGGTTACTTCACTCAGGATGATACCCTCCAGGTCTATCCATTTGCCTAGGAATTTCATAAATTCATTTTTTTAATAGCTGAGTAGTATTCCATTGTGTAAATGTACCACATTTTCTGTATCCATTCCTCTCTTGAGGGGCATCTGGGTTCTTTCCAGCTTCTGGCTATTATAAACAAGGCTGCTATGAACATAGTGGAGCATGTGTTCTTCTTACCGGTTCGGACATCTTCTGGATATATGCCCAGGAGAGGTATTTTCTTCATTTACATTTCCAATGCTATCCCAAAAGTCCCCCATACCCTTCCCTCCACTCCCCTACCCAACAACTCCTACTTCTTGGCCCTGGCATTCCCCTGTAATGAGGCATATAAAGTTTGCAAGACCAATGGTCCTCTCTTTCCACTGATGGCCGACTACACCATCTTCTGATACATGTGCAGCTTGAGACACGAGCTCCGGGGGGTACTGGTTAGTTCATATTGTTGTTCCACCTTTAGGGCTGCAGATCCCTTCAGCTCCCTGGGTATTTTCTCTAGCTCCTCCATTGGGGGCCCTGTGATCCATCTAATAGCTGACTGTGAGCATCCACTTCTGTGTTTGCTAGGCCCAGGCATAGCTTCACAAGACACAGCTATATCAGGGTCCTTTTAGCAAAATCTTGCTAGTGTATGCAATGGTGTCAAGGTTTGGAGGATGATTATGGGATGGATCCTTGGTATGGCAGTCTCTAGAAGGTCCATCCTTTCATCTCAGCTCCAAACTTTGTCTCTGTAACTCCTTCCATGGGTGTTCCACAGTTCTAAGAAGGGGCAAATTGTCCACACTTTGGTCTTCATTCTTCTTGAGTTTCATGTGTTTTGCAAATTGTATCTTATATCTTGGGTATTCTAAGTTTCTGGGCTAGTACCCACTTATCAGTGAGTACATATCCTGTGAGTTCTTTTGTGATTGGGTTACCTCACTCAGGATGATGCCCTCTAGGTCCATCCATTTGCCTAGGAATCTCACCTGAGCAATACTGAATGGCTGAGGAGCACCTGAAAAAATGTTCAGCGTCCTTAATCATTAGGGAAATGCAAATCAAAACAACCCTGAGATTCCACCTCACACCAGTGAGAATGGCTAAGATCAAAAATTCATGTGACAGCAAATGCTGGCGAGGATGTGGAGAAAGAGGAACACTCCCCCATTGTTGGTGGGATTGCAAGCTTGTACAACCACTCTGCAAATCAGTCTGGTGGTTCCTCAGAAAATTGGACACAGTACTACTGGAGGATCCTGTAATACCTCTCCTGGGAATATATCCAGAAGATGTTCCAACTGATAATAAGGACACATGCTTCACTATGTTCATAGCAGCCTTATTTATAATAGCCAGAAGCTGGAAAGAACCCAGATGCCCCTCAACAGAGGAATGGATACAGAAAGTGTGGTACATTTACACAATGGAGTACCATCCATATCAATTTTAAGCCATAACTCTGGGCTTATATTTTTCAAAACCTGAAGTAAATTTACTTAAATGCTTTACCCTCTCTTAGCCCACCACCCACAAGAGACAGTGAAAAGAAGTTAATATGGCAAAGGAGGATGTAGACCTGCTTAGAAGTAATTCTTTGGGGCAAATCCAATCAGCATTGTGAGAACATCATCAGTTGAGTTTTCAGCAGGTGTAGCTCATCCACCCGAAAATCACCATTCCCAAATCGGCAGTGGTAATTTGATCTAGAAGAAATATCAAGTCTTTGCCAATCAGTCCTAATCCCCAGAATGCCACCAGAAAGTTCTCTGGTGTGTTTCTCTCTATGAAGTTACAACAAATGATGACCAGCAAAGAAGGTGAGGCCAACCATTGCCACAGTGCTGTTAGCAAAGATCCCCATTATCAGAGACTAACAAAGACCAGCAACACATGGCAAGAAGAACCAACGGCGTGCAGCAGCATCCTCTCTCTGTTGGGTTACATTTATACCCTTTCCAAGCATCAAGTGTTCTCTTAAGCATCTGCTCTAGCAACACCTCAGAGGCCTCTTTTCCAGGCAGTTTCCAGAAAAACACCACGTGTCTATTATCAGCAAAATAGCCTCCCACATATCTGCTTCAGCAAAGGCATCCTCTCATAAGACAGTTTTCAGAAAAACATCACATGACACAACAGAGTCTCCAAAGAAACCAAAAATTTCTGCCTCAATATCTTTACAGCCCTTCTGGCACATTCTCAGTTCAGACTCTTTCCTTTCAGATAGACTTCATGTTTACAAGGGCTAGTCTCGCCCTCCGTGCATCTTTCATGTTCTCCTAGTACAGAGTGCCAAGTTTCTCTTTTATGACGTTGATCTCTTCACTAATTATCTTGTCATCCACCCTGTCTTAGTCTGAAACTTGTAATTGTCCACATGCCTTTTTAAACAAGCTTTACACTTTTATATTTTGCTTCAATATTGTTCTGTCTTATTCTAGAGCATAATGAAGGCAGTGAAGAGTAACAATGACACAAGCCAATGCTTTTCTCTATTGAAATTTCTAGCACTAAACAAATGTGTCTATTGTCTTTAAAGTCAATCAGACTCATTTTCTCCAGCTAAGGACAGAGGGTAGTAATATTCTTTGCAGAATATCATTGTTACTTCCATTTTGAATCCTTATAAGCCAGGCCTTCACTTATCATCAAGTTCCCACCAACATAGCTCAGCAAGCTCTGTTTATATTATTCAAGTTTGTTTCCACATCATAGACTCTTCCTTATTCCTCATATAATCAGACCAAAAAAAAAATTCTCATGCTAAACTTCCTTTATTCGTTACATAGTCTGGGAAACCAGTTCATGGGACGGCATCCACCACACTTAAAAAGAATCTTTCCACTGAAACTGTCATTAAGTAATTTTCCACAGACATGTCCAGAGGGTTGTTTGTATGATAGCTAAATCTCCTCTAGTTGACAATCAAGATCAGCCATTGTAGAAGTATGATAAATTTATTTTAAAACTAATAAATTGATTCTCAGTAAATTGCATCATTTGTTGCAATTTATCCAGCCAAACATGAATCAATATTTCTCACCTCTTAATTGTGCTAAAAGAAGTAATTTGAGTATTTTTTGTTTGGGGTTTATGCTTCCATTTTGTAATACATATTTATGGGGAGTTTATGACCCAAAGAGTCATCTAATGATTTTAGCAGACCAGATTTTGTTTCCATATTTTTGTTGTAATTAGTGTTTTATTTGCCAGAAGATGAGACGTTATTAAGAAGTCGCCATATTCTCACGCTCAACTCTTCAACATCTCCATTCTACCATTTTGCTGATTACAAAACTTTCCACTCATCCTGCTTTTGTGGTCTCTCAATTCCTTTGCTTTTTATTTATTTAATTTTTTACTTTTACTTGATTCCTTGAGCAATTTTTCCCTTTATCATGAAAAAAATAATGGTACTAATCCCTCTTAAATGCTATTATTGCTGGCTACATCTACAGTTAATATGTGACCCCTTTGAAAATGTGTACAAAAAAAGCTACTTTGTTTATCCATTTGGCAGCAGAGTGAGCTGAGCTAACAGGGTTTGGTGATCAATAAACATATGAGAAAGCAGAGGAAACAGGAATGAGTTCTCCTCTATTCTAACTGTTCACGTGGACTTTTCATATCTAAGCATAAAAGCAAAACAACATTCATTAGTACCACTGAAGAACTTCGATACAGCTGACACGACTGAAATGAAAGAAATCATTGAAGCCACCTTCATTTGAAATGGATTGAAGAAAAATGAATGACAAGAGATGAATCTCTTTGTTGAATAAAGTATACTGTCCAAGTACAGTGCTATATATCTTCAATCAAACATAAGTGTACTATTGGCCAAGATCAATTGTAACTTCTCCCAATAGAGTTTTGACAAATAGACTGTATAAATTGTAACTTTTCCCAATAGACTATATACAGAACTCTTCTGAAAAAAATAGTAATTTTCTTTTAGAATTTAGTATATATTTACTATATACCACACTAATTTTATGCGATTTTTATATTTCTTTATTATACTGTTTGATCAAAGTAAGGCCTGTATTACACTCTCTTCTTTATCATCTAGTCTGATTGCATTCCTCTACCTATAGAATTCCATTTGCAATTTCATATATTATTTTTAAAATCCATATTCTGCACAGTAGAAAACATATGTGATCTTTTTCTTTTTGAGTCTGGCTTTGCTAGCTTTACATGATGAGTTTCATCTTCATCTATTTTCCATAAATGACAGAAGTTTGTTCTTCTTGATGGTTGAGTAAAAGCCCAATATGTACATAACCACATTTTCTCCCTCATCTCATATGCTGAATGCTTTTTTTAAAGGTGTTTTATTTTTATTTCATAGAATGTCCAATTTTTTTTTCTTTCTGAAAGCATCTGAAGTGTTTGAGGAATTGCTTAGTGCAGGATTCACAGTCAGGCCTCACATGAATCTTTCAGCATATTTCATTTCTAACATTACAGAAGACAATGTCTTGATGTTCTTTGAGGTGAAAGTAACTTCTAAGATTGGATGCTAGTAATAAAACCAGAGGTCTAATATTCGATACCCAAACCAAAGCAAACACTGCTACATTTTGGCATGTCTCCAAAAGCTCAAAGACTCAAAACCATCTTGCCAGTTCACATATTCTAAAAAGCAATGTTGGCAACACACTGCTTTGACTTCATTATTGCCCTTACTAATGAATCAAAATTCTAAGTTGACAGTATAATGAAAATATGTAAATTGTTTTCTTTTAAGCATCTACACTTATCACAAAATATTAATTTTAGTTTTACTATCCCTTTGAGTATCTCTAATTTCTTGAGTTATAGTAAACAATTTTAGTATTGTTGTAGAAAAATAAATGTAAATATTTTATCCAGCAGTTCACTTCAGAATACTAAGAGATAAGCCCTTTTTAATCTGTCAATTCTTGCTTTGCAAGTATATATTCTGAGAAAGTTGTTCAAATACATTCCCATTTATAATTATGAATTTATCTTATATTGTCAATAGTGTTTGACTTTCATTAGGTAAAAATCTAGAACTTAAAGTCAGGCTATATTATCTTCTTTCTTCCTAGGCCCCCAACCATGACTATTTATAGATCTTCTAACAACATACCATATAAGCTAACAAATACCTATCCTCCATTGTTAATCAATAATTGCTGGAGGGAAGAGGCGACAAGTCTTTTCAGCATTTGTACCATAAATCAGGCTTATAAACAAGGGAGACATGGGCCAGCTTTACCACGTTTCAAATTTAACAGCAGTATAAAATAGAGAGATGAAAAACTAAATGTCATATTAACCAGGAAATTTCAAGAGATACACCCAGTGAGAACTGGGTGCTGGAAGGGTCTTTGAGAGTAATCTGAGACTAAAGAAAGAGAACAGTTAATGATGACATTGAAGCTTGAATGGAAGGATGAATTGTATAGTATGGAAGGGAGTATGTGTTCTCTGAAAAAAAATGAAATCTCTCAAAAGCCAAATAGAAATCTATGCCCAGTGATCAACTGTTCGTGTGCCTCAGGTGAAATCTGTTTTGACAGTCCAACTTTCTCTGGGGTTTGCTGAAAACAAAATGTTCCCCCATTAAGGTTTTCAGGTTGCCACTGATACTCATGACCATGGCAACAGGGCACTCTGGCCTCCATGTTACCCTGGTGCTCTGAACTCCATCGGATGTTACATTGTGCTTTTAGAGAGATAACAGTGAGTGCATATCAAGTGAGTTCTTTTGTGACTGGGTTACCACACTCAGGATGATGCCCTCCAAATACATCCATTTGCCTAAGAATTTCATAAATTCATTGTTTTTAATAGCTGAGTAGTACTCCATTGTGTAAATGTATCACATTTTCTGTGTCAATTCCTCTGTTGAGGTACATCTGGGTATACCAAGGAAGCAAACTAAAGCCACGGCATTGTCAGGAATATGTGGATTTACTGCAGCAAAACTGTGTGAATATTTTGATGACGTTGAATTTAATAGCATTGGGATATTCACTGGGATTCTGATCTTTCTTCCAAAGCTTTGAAAAATAATACACTTGATAATTTTTTTTGAGCCAGGAAATAATTGAGGCTAACAGGAAGCTAGATGAGTTTTTAACTTTCAAACATGAATTTATATTCTGGTATTATTTATGAGTACATTCTATGTTTGGCTTCTATTACAGTACAGTACAGAAAATTAAGGTGCTATATATGAGTATATATTTATAGGTAATAGATTTAAAGAAGTAAGGCTATTTATTTACTATGAATCCTGTACACTATCATTGATTCTTTAAAAAAAAATAGGTAAGCATAGACTGTCATTTTTTGAGATGATTTTTACAAAATAGTAAAATTTATAAACATCAAATTGTAAAGCAGAAGAGATGATGTACAATCTGGTGCATGTGTTTCTAAGAGGCCTCACTTGGTACATAGAATGTTCTATATGAAGGCTAATACCCCAGCAGCCTTTTTAAATAGTCACCCTTGAGGTTTGAAGCGCATACCATTGCTTCTGATCATGGCTTGCCCACCAATAATGATTTCCAGATATTTTTTGGTTTCCTTAATTGCATGAGTATGACCTTATGTTTCATAACCTTTTCTTTTTTCTCTTTAGTGCTTTAAGTAATTTGCACATATCTGTAATTGACTTCTTTGCATGACATCAGCAAAATTGAAAACATAGCACAGTTTATGAAATATTTTTCTCACAACTATATTTCTAGTATTTTGTAAAAAAAATCAATTATAAATACTTGGATTTAGAGGGAACCCTAAGACTGAGCACAATGATCTCAATAGAGGAGTGAGGGGAAGAACTGAAGGAGATGAAGGGGTTTGCAACCCCATAGGAAGAAAAACAATATCAACCAACCAGACACTGTCTTCCCCCACCCACAAGAGGATAAACCATCAACCAAAGAGTACACACAGAGGGACCCATGACTTCGGCTGCATATGTAGCAGAGGATTGACTTATCTGGCATCAGTGGGAGGGGAAGTACTTGATCCTGTGGAGGTTTGATGCCCCAGCATAGGGGAATGGTAGGGCGGTGAGGCAGGAGTGGGTAAGTGGGTGGGGGAGCACCTTCATAGAAGTAGGGGTAGGGAGGATGGTATAGTGTGTTTGTGGAGGGGAAACTGGGAATGGTAATAACATTTAAATTGAAAATAAACAATTACACACACACACACAGACACACAGACACACACACACATATATATATTCTGTCCCATCTTTTAAAAAAATACATGGATTTTAATCTTTTCTTGGTAATCTTTTCTAGAAGGTGATTCTAGCCCTCGAAGTGGCTACTGAACCAAGTCAATACATTTTAAATTTTAGCCTAAATTTAGTATTGAGATTCATACAGGGGACAGTTTTCTCTGTGTAGTTTTTCATGGTAAATGGGAAGGGTTTGGAAAGCATAGTTCATTCCCCATCAGGAAGAGAATTGGGGACAGAGCAAAAATACTAAAATCATGAATTTTTAAAGCTCAGCACAATATAAACTCTCAATTCGTTAAGGCCATACACTAATGTCATAAGAGTGTATGTTAGAAAATGGTGGTTGACAGAAACACATCCCCGCACTCTCCTGTGAGGGATTCTGAAACAATTGCTCTGCTTCTCAGTGATGAAGAGAAAGAGGCAATTCCAGTTATGAAGCAAGTAATAATAGAACTTAAGTCACTACGCTACTTCCACTTTTCCCCACCTACATGATGTCACTTTCTTTTTGCACTGTAGTAATATGTGGTTCTCCAGCTTTAACTTGAGCACCTCTCTGAAGGTACATAGTTAGTTCTACCTGTTTCTATCTCCATCAGTACCCACGAAGGGTTTCCCAGAAGTAGCAAGCATGTAGCTTAAAGTGTGAAGTGTGACAATTTGTGATTTGGTCTTTTTTACTATTTCTGTGATGGTAAAATGTTTGAGTCATTGATAACGTTTGAGTCTATGTTTTTCCAAAGAATTCCTTGTCCTTTCTATCAAAATGTCCAACTCTCCAAAGAGAGGGAGAATTGGATTTTCAAACAATTATGGAAGTTTTATGGCATGTTTTATTAGTCTTGAATAATCATGTGGATGCATCTATTATGGGTATTTATATGATTTATAATATAGTTAAGCTTCTTGGTAGCATCAGAAGATCTTGGAGCAAATACTAAGGTTTTTTTTTTTCACTGTCATTGCAATGTTCAACAGCTTTGAACCAAATAATTACTTCATTATGAGTGAATGAAAGAGTCTCATTTAACTCATAGTTAAGAAGAACACTTACACTCACCTATATTCACTGGTAAAGTAAGATATTCTATAGAAGGCAAGAAGGATGAATAATAAGTGTTCATGTGCAAGAAGAATACCTCACAGAAATTATGCAGATGCTGTATATGTTAGAAAAGGGTATTTATGAAGCAGGCAATGACCTTGTCTTAAATTCCCTCTGAAATGAGTGTTCTCAACAGAGGCTTCAAGAAAAATCATCTCTTGACTGCCACTTCTAAAGTTCTATGGCTGAGGAATTAGATTTGAATGAATGAAACTATTCTCGCCCCTTACTAATCCTTGTACAAAGAGTATCTGAAGCAGAAACCTTTAAAGTACTTTAAGATAATGTTTTTTGTGAAATACTATTTTAAATTTTAACTTACTTTCAAACATTATTTTCTATATGTATATATGAATGATACTGTGTAGCTGTTTTATCTTGGTAGAAACATTTTCTCCTAGGGAAAGGACTGAGGCTCACAAGGCAGATTCAGGAATCTTTAAAAAATAAAATGGTGGAACAACAATATGAACTAACCAGTACCCCCCCCCTGGAGCTCCTGTCTCTAGCTGCATATGAATCAGAAAATGACCTAGTTGGCCATCAGTGGAAAGAGAGGCCCATTGGTCATGCAAACTTTATATGCCTCAGTACAGGGGAACGACAGGGCCAAGAAGTGGGAGTGGGTGGGTGGGGGAGTGGGTGGGGGAGCATGTGGGTGACATTTGGGATAGCATTGGAAATGTAAATGAAATAAATACACAATAAAAAAAATCACAAAAAAAAAACAAAAAACAAACCAACAAAAGAAAACAAAAAAGAAAAAAAAGTAATATGCCTGATATTTCTTTTTGTAAGTCTTTATCATAAAGTTTTAACTACAAATCTCAGCATGTAGTAAAATGGTAGTAAAAGAAGCCAATTAAAGTGGTCAATGTGAAAAAAAAAAATAAAATGCTCGCAAGGCTCCTTCTAAAAGTGATGTAAGCTATAAACATTTTTTTGTTGTTGTTCACAGATGATCTTTTTGACTGATGCTTTCAAAATGCACAAACTTGACTGAAAAAGCTATCAGTAGTAGTTATCCATGCTGCATGGACTTTGCAGTTATATAGAGGCCTCTGAGTAACCCACACTCTTCAAAGTAACTGCAAAAACCTCCCTAGTCAAACAGCTAGGCTTTGGTAGGCATGTTTCTTTGGTGTGCCCTTGCCTTATCTCAGCGGAATAGACATTTATTCATATCTTCTTAGAAAAAGGCAAACAATAAATACATAAAGTATCCTGCCGATTGAAGGCATTTCTATGCATAAACACGTGTGCAACAATCCCTAACGCTTCAATATTAACTCACGACTTTGCCATATACTACAATGGGCTGTACTTCTCGCCTTCCAAATTCAAAGACTGACATCTCACTTTTAAATACATAGGCAGATATAGATGGATAAATGGATGATAGATAGATAGATAGATAGATAGATAGATAGATAGATAGATAGATAGATAGATAGATAGATAGATAGATGATAGATGATAAAGAGCAATTCCTTCAAGACAATATATTAGTGAATGTAAAGCATGGTGCTCTTCATAGTGAAATCAGTTCCTAATTGTTAACATTTTGGCGTGGTATCCATGGCAAATGTTGTGTGAATAGTCACAGCACTGTCTTCCTGCATTGTGGCTATTAAGCTTCATCAAAGTGACTCTTCTACTTGGAGCTCTGTAAGAGTGGTTCTGATGCCAAGATCCTGTTCCCCAATTGGTTCTTGATACATCAATAACGATACTAGTGGCCAATTAGCTAGGTGGAATAGGCAGGATCTTCCAGTCCACGAAGCCAAGCTAAGACACAGGAGAGAGGAAAGGAGTTTTTGCCTTGTATCAGAGAGAAAGAGAAAAGCCAACCAGTCGTGTGAGATCTTGGGCAGAGTGGCCATAGGCTGCTTCTCCAGGCAGGAGGTTGGGGTTTGAGAGGAGACGAAAGGTAACTGAGCAACTGAAGCTAGGGCAGGTTGAGAGGTGATGAGCTAAGAATATTGGGAAGGGCACTCTAGTTGCGGGAGATTAGCAGTGCCCAGCAATTTAGCCAATACGACAGGTTGAAATTGAACAACGTGCGTGTCTGTGTTATCCCTGCTATCCTCAGGGTACAGGCTGGTAGCACCGTTCACCTGGAGTTTAGACAGGATAGCAAAAACCTATACACTACAGAGCTCGTCTGTGACTTTTCTTGATAATCGATTTTATCTTTTTTTTTTCTCTCCATTAACTTTGTATCTTCATGGCTAGCAGTAGATAAGAATTCAGATTTCTCTCTTTTCTTTTCCCACACTACTGAATTACCTTTTGCTTTTCTAAATTTCTCCTCTCCACTTTTTTTGTTTGTTTGTTTTTTAATTTCCTGCATGGAAAACTTCATTTGTTTTACTGAAATGTGTGATTGATGTCTTAGTTTGCTTTATATTGTTATGAAAAACACCATGACCAAAAGCAACTTGGGAAAGAAAGGGTTTATAACACCTTACATTTGTGTCACACATTCCATCATTAAGGAAAGTCCGGCCAGCACTTAAGCAGGGCAGGAACCCAGAGGAAGGAACTGAAACAGAAAATATGGATGAATGCTCTTTATTGACTTGCTCCCCATGACTTAGCCTGCTTTTTTTTTTAATACATCATGAGCCAATTTGTCTAAGGGGAACACCATTTACAGCAGACTGAGGCCTCCCACATCAATCATTATTCAAAAAAAAAAAAAAAATCCACAGGCTTACACATAGGTTAATCTTGTGCCGTTGAGGCTCCCTTTACCTAAATGATCTTTGCAGTGTCCAGCTGACAAAACCTAACCAGGATGACTAAAATCACAAATCCTAGCTTTCTTCCTCTTGCCTTACTAAGTCCTACAAATAATGATCGTGCGTAAGATTTATCAATTGTTTGATGATGTAATTCCTTTTGGCTCATACTGTTTATTACGGATCTCTCTTGCTGTGAGATAATAAGGCTTTTGAAGATACATTCCTGACTGCCATGGCACATGTTTGTTGAAGGTTTTTAATGAAAATATTCCTCCTCTCCAGGGTAGTGCTAGAGAGCTGGCCCATGTGGTACAAGGCTTGTGTGGGGGGGATCCTGTCCTGCCCTTAGGCATTGGCCAGTGTGGGTGCAGGAGAGCTAGTGGGATGACCAACTCAGCAACCACACAGGGCTTTGAGTAGACCCACCCCAGTATCTACCCCATCAATGAACTGCTGGAGCATGTGAAGAGGTTGGCCCTGCAGAACGAGTGCTGCAGGATTTCAATGACACAGGCCAACAACATGAGGCTGGAGAGGAGTCCAGGGGAGGATTCAATATTGATGATGTAGCAGAAACCAGACAGTTTGAACCAGACCAATGACTCATTGCAATGAAGATTTGCAAGTAAAGCTGCTCAGGAGAGTGGTATACAGCGTGATACATACACTGCAGCTTCCAGGGAGAATGTTTATCTTATCTTATTTTATTCTATCTTTGGTTTTGGTTTTGTTTTTTGTTTTCTTTTGGGGGAAATTGCAAGGGCAGAGGGAAATATGGAATGTCAGGGAGATGAGTGAGATTGGGATGCATTATATGAAATTCACAAAGAACCAATAAAAAGTTTAAAAAAGTAATCTTATTTATTTTAGATATTTTCTTTATTTACATTTCAAATGTTATCCCCTTTCCTAGTTTCCCCTCTGAAAATCCCCTATGCCCTCCTCCCTCCCCCTGCCCCCCAACCTACCCACTCCCATTCCTTGTCCTGGCATTCCCCTATACTGAGGCATAGGACAGTCTCTTAAGGAACAGGACCAAGGGCCTCTATTTATGATAAAGTATTGCATGTTCTTTCTATTTTCCTTCAGTGTTATGTGAGTAATACAGTATAAAATAAATAACTTACATATATATGTATATATTTTAATTTGAATATCACATTGTTTATATAACCAGATTATAAATAGCTATTTTAATAAATTTTTCATAGTAGTAAGTATTACTTAAATAGTTACAGTGAATTTTCAGTGTATGTGAAACATCCTTATTCCTTACTCATCTTTAACAATGTAAATTCCTAAAGAGAATGTGACGGGTTAAGAAATATCTTAGTTTATACTTGTTTTTCTCTTATTCCTTATCTTTTTTGGTTTACTGATCACTATCAATATATCTTATTTTGACATTTATATAGAAGCTATACATTGTGGTATTATTTTAGTGACGACACTTGAAGTTGTAATTCCCATGATTAAATTATCAAATGTCTATGTGGTTTTGCCCAGAAATATAATGATTTTAAGGGTTGCTATCAAATTTAAAATGCAGTCCTCATCACAGTGTTCCTTAAGAGACTGCAAGATGTCTATCAGGGACTGAGTTAAATATAATTAGTAAATGGAGTAAGTTCTTCAGTTATTTAAAATAAGTATTATTAATGAAACAACAGTTTTAATAAAATAGAATTAAGAAAAAGGGGAAGAAAAACATCTCTGCTTTTTATGTATGTTCGCACATCTATGTAGGCATAAGTTAACATGCATGAAAGTATATTAAGGATATCAGAAAAGCAGGTATTGTTAACAGTGATTACAACATAGTGTAAGTTTGTAAATGCCAGTATTTATTAATCAGTATTTAATATATTTCCTATGAGAATAAATTTTGTGGCAGAACAAAAACATAAAAACAATTTTATTTGGAAATTGAGAACACAAGGTAGTAATATCAATTACAGTCTACTTAGATGAAATGAATTCCACTTCACTTACAGTTACACACATCTACAAATTGCAAATGTACGTGAACAATGTGCCTGTAAGGATAAAGGCTTCAGAAAAATTCATTTGATATAATTGTGTGTCACAAATTTCTCCTTGGAAACAATTATATTTCCCTTTAAAAACTCAAACACAAACTTCACTGGCAGACACTGGGAAGACAACCCAGACAGTAGCACAAGAAATTGTTTAGATCCAACACAATCCCACCTCAAATATAGAGTTTCTCATCCCAGATGCCAAGTTGAGTCTGTCAGATAAAACCTGTTATTGCTATCATTAGCCAAAGAGTAAATCCCTGATAGATGAGCATGCCATAGGGTGCCCCTTCAGTCATCTCTGGCTCAGCCCTGCCATTAATCTCAGGAAAGGCTTTTTGTGTTCTTTCAGCCAGACTGAAACGCTGTGACCTTGGGCTTTGGACACTGACATTGGACTAAGACTAGAGAATCGAAGATTCTTTCCTTTCCTCTGACTTCTTACTGAAACAGCTGACGTGAACTGAATTACCTGGTGCGGTATTGCAAGTTTCTTGTTTTGAGATGAATACACACAAGCATTGCATACACATGTGCATGCACACACACACACACACACACACACACACACACACACACAGAGAGAGAGAGAGAGGGGGGGGGGCTAACTCACCCAAATTCTTATTTTCTTTTCTTTTTTTTCTTTTTTTAAAAATATTTTTTATTATTACGTATTTTCCTCAATTACATTTAGAATGCTATCCCAAAAGTCCCCCATACCTTCCCCCCACTTCCCTACCCACCCATTCCCATTTTTTGGCCCTGGCATTCCCCTGTACTGGGGCACATAAAGTTTGCGCTTCAGTTTCATGGACGAATAAGTACTGTATCGAACAATGTTCTTTAATAACTGCTATTTTATTTACTTTTATGGGGCAATACAAAACTGCAAACTAGGATAAAAATCTGTAGTCTCTCTATCCTAAACACAGGGGCAAGAGATTTTTGGCTGTGAGAGGAGAGTATGCAATCAGGTTTTCACTAATATTCTCATACAAATCACAGATACTAGCATATTTTGGAATTCTAGATGTCTATAGAAAACTACCATTTTAGTATCTACAAAAAGGTAATGTGGTCTAACACTTTAATACAATTTTTTTGAGAAGGATTTGGTCTCAGTACCCCTGGTGGTGGTAAGGGAGCATGCAGAGATTTGTTGTCTATCAGTGAAGTTTTCCATTTCTCATCTGAGAAAAGCAATTTAAGAGCAAGTAAAATAGCTACTAGTAAGACTCCAAGGAGATTCTCATGGATTTCCTTGTACCTTGGTGTTTGACCCTTTGTGAAATTATGTTCCATTATTATGTAAGCTCTCTGTACTGTAGTGGACAATCCTATTATTTAGTCAAATAATAATAATTTCAGATTGGCAAACCCCTACAATTATACAAGTAAAATTTTTATTCTGTAAAAAAAAAAAAAAAAGAACAAAATCCACAGTCTTTCCACTCTGTACAGTACAGGATAAAATGTTTTTGTAGGTCTGATGCAGCCTTGAGTAAAAGGAAATATGGCATATTCTTTCTAGGGATGCCCAACCCCCTCAGTGCCCAGGGTCCACTACTCCTTGAAATGTGGGTGGGTCTTGTATTAGAAATGTGCACATGCATATGCAAAGGTATAGATACAATAGTATGTCTCTGGCAAATTTGTAGTAAAATTGTTGAAGAAGAACAGGCCATTGGTAGATAATGCTATTCATCAAGTTACAAAAAGAAAGTGTGCTATCTGAAGGTGATGTCAGTAGAGACTGTAGGCAGGACACAAGAGAAATCTGTGCAAACTCTACACCAGTCTCTTCATGCTACGACCTGATGAAAATCTAAGTAACACAAAGCTAAGGAGATGTTTTAAATTTCAGCCAATGATACTCCATCATTTTTTAAATTCATGTATAAGAATTAAATAGGTAAATGGGTGCCCTATGTTTATATTGACCATTTTCTTCTGAATGACTTGAGTTTGCATCAAGAGCAAAGCACTTACATGTGCAAGGTCTAAGATACTGTTTAATATTCCATGTTCCCTTTAGTGTTATAAATTAGTAATGAAAGATTAGTCCAAGCACATTTTGCTTTAGTAAAATTTCACTATGCAATAATTTAAATAATAGATAATACTTCTTGTTACAGAAAACTATTAAACTGGATATTTATAATCCATGCATAGATAACAATGTGATATTAAACTTAAAAATGTCTATGTAAACATACTTAAGTTGCTTCTTTTATAACACAATACTCTCATGATATCAAAGGAAAATAGAAAGACTATGAAATACTTTATCATAAGTAACAGATTCCTTTTTACAGAGAAATCTTTATATTACAGGCCTTTTATATACAACAGGGACCAGTAATATATCTTCAGAAGCAGAGTTAACTCACAGCAAGAGCAATCTATCCTAAAAATTGCACACTAAAACATATAGCATCAAACAAAGGCAAGCCAATTGATACATCTTATGCAAAATCTATATTTTTAGGACTCAATAAAGTAAGAAACAGATAGTAGGATTTGTGATACCAGTTGTGCTGGTAAGTTTTGTTTGTTTATTTGTCAGCCTGAGACAGCTAGGGCCATCTAGAAAGAGGGACCTTCAATAGAGAAACCACCTCCACAAAACTAGTCTCTGTGCATGCCATTGAGGCCTTTTCTTGAAGAAGAATCGATGTGGTAGAGCTGATCCTACTGTGGGTGGTGTTACCTTTAGATAGATGGACTCAAGGTGTATAGGAAAGCAGACTGGACAAGCCATAAGAAGCATGTCAGTAAAGAGCATTCCTCCATGGTCTCTGCTCCAGTTCATGCCTTGTTTCATTTCCTGCCAAACTTTCATAAATGGTAGACTTAAATGTGTAAGTGTAAGGTGGAATAAACACTTTCCTCCTCAAGTTGCTCTTTGTCATGGTGTATACCATAACAATAGAAAGCAAATTAGGCTATCAGTCACGTGTGTTCACCGTAGAGTATGCATTTCAATAGAGCAAATTAACTTTTCCATATGCTTTTTAACACCATCTTGACAAGTAGACACCACAAAATGTATGCATATAATCTGAGTACATCTTTCCTGTATTCTGCCATATTCCATTAAATACAACTGGAAACACATTTAAATATCTCTTATAGTAAGCAATGAAACTAGAATTATGTTTAGGATGCTTAAACCAGTGAAAATTAAATGTTTAGGTGAATATTACTTAATCAAAACTAATTTTCCAAATATATTATCTAGTAGCTGGATTCCATTTCATTCCGGAAAAGTGTACATTTTACAAATTATTCACATTGTCGGTGAAGAACAAGCTGAACCAAATAGTAATTGAGATATTTAAAAAGCAATTTCTCACTATTGAGAAAAATACCAAGAAATGAAATTACTAATAATCAGGCTTGGGAAGACCTCAATTCAAACACACAAACTGATGGTCCCCAGAAACCACACGAAAAAAGACACAGAGAGAAGCAGATCTCTTGAGCTTGCTGGCCTCTACTTGGCATGATCAACCTTGTGTCACAAGAAAAAAAAAATAATAAAAGGAGTGTGACATGTGACTGTTGTCTTCTGGCTTCTACATGTATTCACATAAATGTTCTTATGTGTCTGTACTGATGCAGACATATGTAAACACAAAACATGACCAAACAAGACAATTTAGATGTGTTGATTGTTTTCAACAAGTTAGAACAAAATGTCAAACTCCAGAACATGATATAGACTCAATGAATAAGGTGTCTTGGTATCCTTCTATCATCTGTTCGCCTGGGAGGCTGAGGCAAAAAGATAGAGTTCCAGGGTAGCATGGTCCACATAGCTACATCCTATCTCAAGCAAACAGAATGAACAAGACAAAGGCGTGTTTTTGGAAGGATACCACCATGCATGCTCTACCACTGTGCTATGTTTCAGTAGGCACTGACACAAAAGAGTTTTTCAGTTTTTCCAATTATGAAATCAAAATGGTGATAATAGAGGTTACTTTTTCTGTTGCTAGGACAAGAAGAAACTTAAGCGAGAGATGATTTGTTTTGACATGGTTTGAGGATATAGTTGATTGTGGTAGGAAAGTTTAGCAACAGGAGTATGTGATATCTGGTCATATGCTACGGTAGTCAAGTTTCAGAGAGGAAAAGAGAATAGATTTGAGCTATAAAGGACTGACTCCACAAACTCAATGACTAAAGGACTCCCTCTCCTGAAATTTCCACAACTTTTCAAAATGCCACCATCAGCCAGGGAATTAAATGTCATAACACATGAGCTCAGGAGAGACCTTTTAAATTAAAACTGCAATATTAATCAACTCTGAAAGACACTGAAGATGATATATGTCCTGTAGTATTACATGCCCAGCCAAGATTTAATGTTTTGTGTAAAAATAAGCAAGCATATCCACTATGATAGTATTCAACGTATCCTTAGTAAATAGTAAATGAACATACACTGAAGAATTATTATAAAATAAATGTGATTTATTATCAGAAAATGCTTCATTTGTGTATATATTGTAAAAAGTGGAAAAAGTTTAAGTATCCCTGATACAGACAACTAAGTGCTTGGTTTAATTGTATAAACTCTTCAAAGACTATTAATGCTATCTTGCTGTACTGGTTCTTGATTTTAGAACTCTTACATTTTCAATGTGCTTTCATTCCAATCTCAAGGGATTCTTCACACAAAACATTACAAAAGTGTCAAATAAAAAGCATTAGAAATCATTTAAAGAGACATAAAACAAAACCAAGCATCAATTTGTGAAGAGTCTTGACAGCATGAAGATCAGAATTTGCTGGATAGGTTAATGGAGCCATTTTCCCCAGTATATTATGTAAATATGCCTTTATTACAACCTTAGACATTATAGTTATCAAAATTGTACTAAAAGCAATAAAACAACCTTCAGTAGAGAGGTTTAAGGTGTACCAACTAATATAAAGTGGAACTAAGCTCATAAATTTGTACATTTGTACAAAATTTACAGCAAATTGTCATACTTTTAAAAAAACGACATATTATTTCTCAAAGAACACAATATTACTCATAGAATCCAGTTTTTAGTATATTGCTTTGTCATAACTGTAAACTACTGAGGTATGTTAGATTCTGAAATTAATACCAGGACAAAGGTCTTATCTTCCTGACAATAATTTGACACAATGATTTTATGAAGATTTTCCCTATTTAGTAACTGTTTTTTGCTTGTTAATTCATTTTTAGCAGGAGACATTTGACAGTTCTTCTTGGGTTCATTTAATACTTTCATTCTATTCTTCCTCCTATCAGTCATTCTTCAGGCATGGAAGAGCTTTAGCTTTTCAAATAAAGTTTGGGTTTGCTCTTGACAGGACACAATTGATATAAATTACTGCATCCAGTTTACCTTAGTACTGGAAACCTCACTAGGAGAACCAAGGAAAGAACAAAGTGTAGACACACAGACACATGTATGGGAGAGCTGACATCAAGCCAACTGTGTGTCTTCTGGTGGGGCCACACTGACTACTTCCACAACCAGAAATCTCAGAGAACTTTTGTCCAGCCTGACAGGGGTGGGACCAGAGTGGTGGGAATGTTAGCTAGTCTCCACAGGAGGTGTCTGTAGGCCAAAAGTCTTAATCTACAAATATCTGAGAAGAGGATGCTGTGGTTGTTGCATTTTGCACTGGCTACCAAAATCTGTACTCAGATGAGGGAAGGCTTTGCCAGTTCTGAGCCTGGCCCTCACCAGAGAACCTTTGCCAATTTCCTAGTCCAAGGCTTTTGTCTTTGACATAGCTTTGTTCATATCAAGAAATACACATTCACTCAAAACTTCATGTACTTTTCTGCCTTCACTATGGTTTCTCTAAAATCTCCCCCCCCCACACACACATGCAAATATTACCTAAAACAAATAAACATATGTTTCAGCTAAAATTGAGTGTTAAGGGGCCAGTGAAATGGCTCACCAGTTACGTATCTTGTAGCCTGATGACTTGCATCTGATGTATGAAAACAATGAAAGATGGATGGAGAGAAATGACTTCATGGAATTGTGACCTGACTTCTACATCTTTTCTATGGTTTGTGTACATACGTCTGTGCTCTCCTCCTTCCTCTTTGTATCTCTTTGTGTCTATCTCTGTATTTTTCTGTTTCTATCTCTGTCTCTCTGTCCTGCTTTATCTTTTTCTCTCCACCCTCTCCCTCTTCTTTATCTCCCCTTTTCTTTTCTCCCTCCCTCCCCCATATGACATAGACATAGATAAACATAAATATATCCATAGAAATAATAATAATAATAATAATAATAATAATAATAATAATAATAATAATAATAATAATAATAAACAGTTGTTGTTGCATGTAGTTTTAAAAAGTACACTTCACCTTCTCAGGACCATGCTCTCACCAGCCTGCCCTCTACCAGGTTATCTGTTTATCCAGTCGAGCTTTGAGAGTGGGTGAGAGAGACAACCCCACCCCATGGCTAGCTCTGCAAAGTCTGGCCTGGTTTGGGTCAGCTCCTTCAAACTGCCAGTTTGCATTTTTGCTGAGAACACCGCCTGTTCCCCCGGCTGCCCGCTTTCTCTTCCAGACCACTAATAATAATGTTGAAAAGTTTTTAATCAATGTTTATATCTTCATAGCATGCAAATCATAAACATTAGAGCCTTGGTAACACATAGAATAAAAAGAGGACAGAGTAATAGTATAGTTAAATAAATAAAACTCACCTTCTGAATGAGTGTAAAGATGTCCTACAGATTATTCGAGGCAATCTCCATGAAAGAATTACTATCTCTCATGCAGCATTCTGACAAAAAAAAAAAAAAAAGTGTATACTAATATGAAAGCCTTCTCAATTCTTTACATAGTATTACTAATCAACATAATAATTCATTAAAAACAACAGTAAAATAGTGGGCCTCATGTGCAGCAGAAAGAAATAGGAAATCAACAAAATGTTTATTTCATTACAATAATTAGTAAAACATTTGTGAGCATTTAAGCAATAGATGTAGCAGATACTGAATTTAGTTGCTTGTTATTTATTTATATTTTCATTTGCTTTTGTATTTGGGTTCGATAGTTTACATGATTGGCTGAATATTCCTTGTGTATCCTAAGCCATTCTCCAACATGAGTCAATACTCTTCGTCGATCTCCTGAGTACTGCAGTGATTCTAGGTAGCTCTAGTAAGAAGAAATTGTTCCTTCACCAGATATCTAACTTGAATTTTAAGAATAGAGTCCCTAATTCTAACCATAGAGAAGCTTATGCAATTATATATTGAACAACATTTATTCACTATTATAATTCTTGCACTATACTATTAAAATGAATTAGTTATGATATTAGACCTAAACTGAGATTTTATGCCAAGTATGGCTAAAAGCAAAGTAAAACAAACATATCTAATCATAATTAAGGAGATACACTTTTTAAAAAATATTATATACTAATAGAACCCCTAGTGTAGCTGAAGACATATAAAGAGAGTCAACAGATTATGAAATTTCTAACAAAATATTGAAGTGTTCATCAACTTTGAATAAACAAACTGTGCCACAAGTTTTGTGAATGCTTTAGTTTCTATTCCTGTTTCTGGAATAAAATACTCTAAATTATGCAGCAAAAATAAAAAATAACAAAAGAAGTTAGAAATGAGTAAAAGATAAAAATAGTTCTTATTTGGTAAACAAAACACATTGCGGTAATACATTATGTTAATATAGGTTTTGTGTCAAAATTAAAGAATTTATGCTTATTCACAGACAGAAAATATTAAATAGCTCTCTTTCTGTGCCTTGTGTCTGGCATGTTTCACTAATTATGATATTCCATGTTTCATCTGTTTTCTCTAAGTGACATAATTTATTGTGTCATGAATATTCCACTGCGCTGCATATACATGTGACTGTGCAAAAGTGTGTTTCTGTGTGTGCATGTGTATGTATGCCTGCTTGGTATTTTCTTACTACACCCATCTGCTTGTCTCAATAGCACAAATATGAAAGTACCTTTCTATATGCTGATGTTATTCATTGGAAAAATATCCAGATGCGATATTGTCAGTTCATATGCCAGTTCTATCTTAAGGCTGTGAGGGAGTCTCCATTAGTTGTATTAATTTACATTCCTCCAACCATAGGCAAAGGCCAACTTCCACTTGCATCCTAGTCAACTTTTCTCATTATGTCATTATGATATCCATTGTGACTGGGAAGGGATAAGAAATCTGTGCTGTTCTGATTTACATTTCCCTGGTGGCTAACAGTGTTGATCTTACTATATGCATTCAAAGACCTTTGTATTATATTTCTTACGTGAATGCTCTGCCCAAGGTACCACATACAACAAGAGAAGAAGAGTGTGTGCTGTTATCCCATCAGTCATTTTAAGGAAAAAAATTTCCAATTTTCCTCATCCAATATCCTGCAAGGTATTTTTATGGCTTTTAACTCACTTTGCGTGAGAATTTTGTTTCTTTTATGAGACTTTCTTTTATGGGAAAACACACATTCATGTACATAAAGAAATATATAGAACACATTTCTCAATAGGAATGCTTTATTATTGTAAACTAAGGTTTATAAGTAATTCAGTATAGTTTTATTGTGATCATATCCTTTAAGAGAGTAAAAATACAAATTTGAAAATTCACCACTGTACTGTGAGCTAGGCTTGATGCTATAAAAAGGTAATTCCATCATTTGACAGGTGGGGCAGGATGACCAAATTGAGAGTATCTTTCAATACATCAAGAATAAAAATAGGACTATTAACTTATTAACTTTTTTTTTGAAATGAAGAACCAGCCTGCCTCCATCATAGGCTTAAAACCATTTTATTGTAAAGACAGATGATAGACTAGGCTCATTCCTGTTTATAATTAAACCTCTGTTTTTCAATAATTGGAATATACACACATGTAACATTAACTACAATGGTTCTGTACTGCCTGTTCCAGGAATGTCAATCATATCTTTGTTTCAAAAGATAAGAACCATCTTGCAACTCTATCTTTGTTATCGCTATCTTGTCATGACTACCTGCTGTTGCAACCACCTAGCAATTCTGTTTGTGATTCCGAAGGTCATTATGACCAACTTGTTTTTTGTTGTTGTTGTTTTTCTTTTTTTATTGGATATTTTCTTTATTTAAATTTCAAATGTTATCCTCTTTCCCTGGTTCCCCCCTCCTGGACTAACTTGTTATGTTTATGTTATACTTCTGTAATCCTGTTTATTTTCCCCACCAGATACTCCTGTTAGAAACTCCTTACCCCTGAGTTATAAATACCTTCTTCCACTCATCCAGTGATGACTTCACAAACCCTGCCTTAAAGGGAAGTAGCCCAAGTAGACAAAAAAAATAAAAATACTCCAGTTACTTAATTGTTTGCTTTAATCAATTTGTTCATGGTGATTTGGATCAGTGATCTTTCTTTTCTTATCTATTGTATTAATAAAAGAAGAGAAAAACAATGATGTTTCTGATATATAATACTAATCAAGTGTATTGCTCAGATATATCCTCTAAGAAATATTGGAAGAAGAGGAGGCAAGGAGGAAGAAGAGGAAGAAGACAGTTAAAATGGAACAGAATTGACTGATCTTTGAAACTTGGAAATTATAAGTGTTATGACTCATGGCTCTTTTGGGAAACTACAAAAATCATTTCAGAGATCCAAATCAGTAGTGTTCAGCCTTGTCTTTGTATCTTAGAATCTAACGCAAACTTGTTTTGTTTTTGATTGAGCTTACTGGATTTGATGTTTATGTTATAATGCTTCTTATTTTAGATGTCTTTTTTTCTATTGGATGTTTACTTATTAATCCAAAAATTTAAGTTTTAACATTCTGATAAGATACATAGAACCACCAAAATGTGTGAGATTATCAAGCGAAAGCAATCTAAAGCACAGCCTGCTCCTGTGTTCTGCACATGACATACAACAAGCAGGTGATTGAAATGTGCAGACCATGATCTAGTGATCAGACATAAAAGGGGGAAATGACATGAATTGAAACAAGAGAGTAACCATATTAGAATTTATATTTATGAAAATAAATTGATTCATTCAAAAGCATTTTATCCTCTTGAAGGTAACGACCATCTAAGAGACCCCTGGAGATTGCAAGCCAGCACACGGAAGCCCTGTGAGGGAGCTCCATACAATCTGTCATGTCAGAAAGGAAGTGTGATGTGTCTTACTTCCACGACTGGACCTCGGTAAGCGTCCTGCCACTCTTGCTTTCATGATTTCAACTATAACACATAATAAAAAGATGGCAAATGCCTTGATCTTCATACAATAAATATCCTCTAGTCAAACCTGCCTGGAAATACTAGACTATGACATGGATAACAATCATAGGTGCAGTACTCATACATGAAAATCTCAGAACAACTATAAAATTTATTAATTTTATTTATTTGTTCATTTTACAACCCAATATCAGCCCTTCCTCTCCTCCCAGTACCCTCTTTTTTTATTTTTATTTTTTTATTAGGTATTTTCTTCATTTACATTTCCAGTGCTATCCCAAAAGTACCCCATACCCTCCCACCCCACTCCCCTACCCACCCACTCCCACTTCTTGGCCCTGGCGTTCCCCTATACTGAGGCATATAAAGTTTGCAAGACCAATGGGCCTCTCTTTCCACTGATGGCCGACGAGGCCATCTTCTGCTACATATGCAGCTAGAGACAAGAGCTTCGGGGGGTACTGGTTAGTTCATATTGTTGTTCCACATCTCCCAGTACCCTCTTACACAAGTTCTGTCCCCATCCCCTTCCCCTTTCTCTTCTGAGAAGGAAAGTCCCCTCTTCGTGTCACTCCTCCTACACACACACACACACACACACACACACACACTGCACAAGTCTAGTCGCTGCAGGACTAGACCCATTCTCTCTCACTGAGGTCAAACAAGTCCATTTAGAGGTGCTGGTTCCACAGGAAGGCAGGCAGGCAGACAGGCAGGCAAGCAGGCAAAAAGCTCAGGGTAAGCCCCTGCTCAAGATGTTTGGGGAGCCACATGAAGTCCAAGCTGCTTATCTGCTATGGGTCATAGATCAAGCCCATGTTCTCTTTGGTTGGTGGTTCCGTCTCTGGAAAGTGTCCAAGGGTCCAGGTAAGGTGACTCTGTTGGTCTTCTTGTAGGCATCTGTATCCCCTTTGGGTCTCTTAATCTTTCTCCCAACTCTTCCATAAGACTCCCTGATATCAATCTGGTGTTTGGGTCTTAGATCTCTGCATCTCCTTCAATGGGCTGCTGGGTGGAGCTTCTCAGAGGACAGTTATGCTAGGTCCTGCTTTGCATGCTAACAAGTATCATTAGTAGTGCCATGGTGTGGTTCTTGCCCCTGGGATGGGTCCCAATTGGCGCAGTCATTGGTAGCCCATTCCCTCAGTTTCAGCTCTATCTTTGTCCCTGCATATCTTGTATGCAGGATGCATTTGGGGTGAAAAACTTTGTGAGTGGGTTGCTGTCCTTGTCCTTATCCTTCCACTGGGAGTCCTGCCTGGTTACAGTAAGTGGCCACCTCGGGATTCATATGCTCCACTGCTAGGAATCTCAGTTAGAGTGGCCCCCTTAGGCCCTCTGAGACTTCCCCCATCCTATGTATCTGGCACACCCTAGAGATTACCACCCCAGCTGATCTCTATCTCCCCTGCTTTCTCTACATATGGTCTCCTGCCTTCCCTACCCATCTTCTCTTCCACCCAGTATTCTCCTTCCATTGACCTCCAATACCTATTCGGTTTCCCCCTCGAGAAAGACTCAACCATCCTCCCTTGTGCCCCCCTTGTTATTTGGCTTCTTTGGGTCTGTTGATTATAGAATGGTTAGAAATTAAAAAGTGAAGCACACTAAAAATGAAGCTGTAATCAAACATGATGACTAGCTTGACAAGCACTGAGAATTGCAAAAATTTCCATAGAATCAAATATTAATGAATTGACTTCTCAAAAAAATATAAAATATTCCAAGAACTGTATACTTTTTCCTGTCACCTTAGAGTAAAAATATAAAAGAATATAAAAGAATTCTTTAAAAATTATCATTTAAGCTGTTAGGTTAATAGGATGTTTTGCTGTAAAAGCAGTTAGAACTCATTAGACTAACAGTTGATGCAAGTAGGTCTTGAAATAAAGAAAAGTAAGGGCTTTTAAAATATATATATATATTACAGAATGGCCCTTGTCCACTTTGGTCTTTTGTTAATAGTTCTGAATTGAATGTTTTAACGGTGCGATAGAAATCATTTTCTGAAATTTTTTCTTAAAAGTTAGGAATTGATGCTTTTGATTCCTGTGTGAAGATAGAAATGCTAGTCTAATGCTGGTAGTAATTGAACTTTACAACTGGACTTCTGCTAGTCTCTCCTCCCATAGATTATGAAATATACTGAAAAATTAACCTTTGTACAAGCAGACAGATAGGAAGATTCATTATTTTATTACCCAAAGCCAAAAGAGGTTTTCTGAAACATGAAAGGCAACTGTTGAAATATGCTTTGGTTTATCTACAATTTAACACATAAAAAATAACAAACTTCACATTCTGATAAAATCAAGCTCACAAAAATGAAAAAAATATTGATTCAGTAATAAAACTATATTTGGTTCCTTGAAATTTATACACTTAAAATTCTATACGTGTATACATATGTAGAGAGATACAGAGAGAAATGTATACATGTATATAAATACCTGTAAAGTTGGAATTATTATCCTAAATAATAATTTAGGATAAACCGTGAAAAGAGTTTTTTTTTTTTATTAAGTCTCAGATTCTCATGTGTGAAGTACAAACAGGGAATTATCTTCATGAAAAAGGTTGAAAATTGCTACAGCTTTTCAAATGCACCCTTGACATTTTCAAAAGTGCAGTAATGGATCTATCCCCATGGTGACAAATATTTTACCCCTCATTTCTGCAGCCAAAATTCAGCACATTACACCAATATCTGATCCTGTCTCTATCATCCATCTCAAGGGTTTATATCATAGAAAGATGTGTCCAAGTTAATAGCAAAGATTTTTAGTGAATAATTGTATTCTCTGCCATTCTGTTTGACGATGCTTGTTTGTTTAATCTTGAGCTTTCCATAACCCAAAAATCTATTTATTTAATGAAATATAAGGTTTCAGAAAAAAAGAAAAATATCTGTGAGAACCTGAAAGCGATCAGAATCCCTAGGAGTAACAACTATTTTCCACATCTCTCTCTCTCTCATGACATAAAGATCACTCAGAAATCGCCATAGTTTATTTACATCTTACCCTTAAAGAAATGTGTAAATTAATACCAATAGTGCTTGCCAGTAAAAGCCTCCATTTTCATCTTCTTATATCAGTAACTGAGGTAATTTAAGCAAATTATTTTTTACCCAAAGACTAGAACAAATTAGTTGTGCAAATATATTCTTTCCTTGTTTAGTGATTTTAGCTGGTTCTTCTTTCTCTTGCTCCTTTTATACCTGAAAAGTGTATTAATGCAAATGCTTTATTTACTAGAGCTCCATGTCAGAGAAGAAAAGTCATAACTATGTAGATGGTTCTAACTTCCAGTATTGCTTCTGCTGAGATAAGCCTATTTGATTGAAATTTTTTGACAGAAATGATTGTGTCTGGTTCTGTATTATGCATTTATTAATTTCAGTGAGTAACTTGACAATATCCTGTAAGTTACAAAAGCAATAATATTGTTCATGTCTCAAACCAAATGCTCTCATCTATGCCTGAGGTGACAGGAAGAGACTTTCTAACTGTACATCACTCGGTTCTCGTCCAGAAAGCTGTAGTATTTTTAGCATCAAATATTTACACTCTCGTTTTAGCTTTCAACTAATCCAAAGAATAAATGTGAAAATGTTTATTTTATATTTAGTTTTGTTCATTTATAGTCTCTCTTCAAAACAATAGAATTTACCATGCTCCAACAAGCTACAGCAGGTTTACATTCAAGATACATTGCATTGAATATGACATGTACATAAATAGGAATGCATATAGTGCGTAAAATATGACAATTTCAAGATGGCTAAATGAATGACAAATTGGAAAATGTAAAATACACATATATAACTATATACATACATACAAACTAGTTGCAATAAAAGTGTCTGTGTGTGAATATATATAAATAAGAATAAATTCTTAGCAGGAAAAAAATTGTCACAAATAAACAGTTATAAGTTCAACGAAAGAATTCTTGAAGTAATAAAATCTGAGCATCACAATTTATACTGTTAGATTACTAAGAATAGAACCAAGGTAGGAAAGCTGTTAACATAAGCCATAAATAAAAATGAAACTTCGGAGTGGAGGTGAAGCTTAATGCAAACTTTGCAAGCATGGGGCACCATAAAATTTCATTGACTTCTGCAAACAATTTTACTATAGCTTTCCTTACAATCAGAATATGAACTCTACTCGATTGCTATTATCAGCAAAAAAAGGAGGTTTATATAATTGAAGTTCAGTCCTGGCAATTCTTGGTATTGCATCTTATGTGTATCTAATGTGCCACTGTTATTAATAATACATGGGCGCCGATTATTGCCTTACCTTTTAAATAGTATGCTTACAACACTCGAGAGTTTTGAGTAGGTTCCAGCTTGTCCTAGATTTCTTCTCTTTCCCCTTCAAATGTGTGAGGAAGTAAAACATTTACGTGTTTCAGAATTCACACTGATATAAAAAGGCATGTGCACAATAGCAAGTTCTCAACTTTTCTTGAGCCCATTGGCTTGTTGAAGTTACGGGGCAGCCATCTGGTCCAAGATCTAAGAAAAGACTAGAGCCTACAGGAAAATACTACATATGAACAGGGTCTGACCCAGGAAGGATGCAATTGGATGATACGGAGGGTTCAGCTGGGGTTTCTTAGAAAATTGGTAAAGGCTGCACTTAAAAGAGAAAATGAAGTTCCAGGAAGAAGTTTGGTGAGCACTGGTTCTGACAACAGAAGATGTTGACACATTTCAGAGCACCCTGTCTAGTGGTGAAAACCCTCCAGATCCTCTTTGTTTTCGTAGGAGTAGTTGCCAGGAGGGTCACAAAGCTCATAGGAGTCTTTTTTTTTTTTTGGTTTTCCATTCCTTGCTAAAATGTATACGAGTGAGAGAAAACACAGGACATACAGGTCTCTTCACTCATTGGAGCTAATACTAAATGGTTGCAAAGGAATTGGAACTTCAGGGGAGGGCTCAAAAGGGTCTGGATTCAGAATTGCTTAAGACTGCTGAGAACAAGAGACACAGCATCTAAGATGCACAGAAGACAAAGGAAAGTTGCCCTTCTTTCACTGGGCTCAGATAACCTCTCTTACTCTTTCTCGCTTTTGCTCTCTAAATCTCTTGCAGAAAAACAATGCAATGTAGTAAGGGGTGTTTGTTACCTGAAGGAGCAGTGGAAAATGTTTCCACTGAGCAATGTAAGACTTAGGATGATCAGAAGCCACCAGTTAAGGATCACTTACCAAGTACTACAAGTGGTTGAAATTGTGCATGTCCCAAGGGGGGGAGGGAATTTCTGAGGTTTGGTTGTCAGATGTGCATAAGCTTTTTTCTTGTAGGAATACCAGTGAATTTTTCCTGGAGGGTCTGAGAAAACTCCCCAGTAGCCCAAGAAAGAGAGTAGGAAGAATTGTGGAAATTCTTCTTGATTTGCAATTCAAACAAACATCAAATATCAAGGATGAAAATTGTCATTAGATGTTGATCTACTTTTTGGAATAACGGTTTTCTGGGTTTTATAAAGGGGCTGAAGAATTATGGGAAGAGAACATGAAGGAAAAAGATCAAGATCAATGGAGCTGAGAAGGTACCAGAAGACAGTGAGTACAGATAATACCTACAAAGAGCAAAGTATCATACAGTTGCCCTCAGACACAGATCTTTAGGATATACTAAATATTCTGAATAAAATAGTTCAGAAAACTGAACTCACCTTGCATTGTGTTACCTGCAACATCAGTGACAACTTCCACAACTAGTACCTATATTATGGGTCAGAGATCGTGAATATATAGGCTCACTAATGAGATCTACAAAGGGAAAAGGAAAGCCAAGTGAGAATAGGACAAATCTCACTATGATAGTGTGAAGCTTCCTATAATTAAACATTAGAAGGTCCTGAACTTTGTGTTAGATTAATAAAAATTTTCATAGAGAACCTTTATTTCATTACTAGTTGCTATATAATAGAGGCAAGAATAAATCTGGTTATACCACTTGCAAGGTAAGCCAAAAGACAAGAATACAGATGATCTGAAGAAGCAAAATAACCATCAGAATCAGACAGAGCTATAAAATGATATTGAAATCATCTTTTAAAAAAAAGTTAAAATAACTCTGTTTACTATGGTAAAGGCTGTCATAGAAAATATAGCCAACATGTAAGACCAGATGGAATGTCAACAGAGGGATGGAAACTGTTAGAAAGAATAAAAAAAGGAAGGCTAGAAATGAAAGACAAAGTGTCAAAAATAAAGTCTACTTTTGATGAGTCCATCAGCAGGTTTAACTTTAACAAGCTTGGAGAGTCAATGAGCTTGAGCAGAAGCAAACAGAAACTTCTCAAAATAAAATTCCAGGAGAAAAAAAAATGAGCAATGTAGGAGAGCATAGGATAGGGTAAGCCAGGCCAGGCCAGGATACAATAGGATAGGACAGGAAGAACAGGACAGGACAAGACAGGACAGGCTAGGCTAGGCAAGGCAAAGATAGGCTAGGTTAGGCAAGGCTAGGCTAGAACAGAAAAGGGCCAGAGAGAGAAGGGTACTACTGAAAAGAACCAGAGTAGAACAGAATATCTGAGAACAGTGAAGCATCATTCTGAGTTGGAATGTGTGTGTGTGTGTATAATTTGGAAAAATTAATAGAGATGATAATTCTAACAACTGCATGTAAATTTAAAATTAAATTCAAATATCAGTATAGGTCATGGATGCCCACAAAAGATAAAAGAAATAAAGAAATAAATACACAAAATATTACATATGGGCAGATCTTACTTAATCTTTAGACAAAAAAAAAAAAAACCACCAAAATTATTTTCATTAATATTTAAATTTCTTAAAGTCATTGTTTAAAGAATGCTTGCATGATTACTGTGTTTATACCATCCTTACCCTCCGCTCTTCCATCTCCAGTTCATTCTGTACTACTCCTTCAAAAGTCATAATGTCTTTTTAAACATTACTGTTGTGCACACGCACACACAACCTGCTCAGTCTACATATGGTTGTTCCTAGGATAGTGTTTAGGACTGTCTACTGGGGATTTGATAATCTATCAGGCAACCAAAGACTGAAGAACACTAATTTAACTGATTCTCCTCTCAGCAGCCATTATCTGGAATTCTTCCTTAAAGTCTAGGATCATGTTAAAGTTCCCTCGTCTGTGCTGGCATGACTGCTGGCATTTTCAGTAGGCAAGTCTTATTGAGATTCCATGGGAACCGCAGTCCCTCTCTGTCTAGAAGACTCTGTCTCACAACAGGCTTCATAGCCCCTGGCCTCTTATAATCTTTCAAGTCCTTCTTCCATGATTCTCCTTAAATGTAGAAGATGTGTTTCTTCATACTGGATGGGCCTTAAGTCCAACTAAACATCATGTTAACATAGATGAACTTGCACCACTAATGCACTATAAAGATATTTTGCCACACTGGTTATTGTTGTGTTTTGCCCTTTTAGCTATGTAGGATTATTGATTCTTTTCCCTTTTTTGGTAACTTGCATTGGAGCTTTCAATACTATGGATACAGTCCTCAGAAAACAGCCTTCCAGGTCCATTCCATTTCAAATTTACCCAAGTTCTGTGTCAAAGTGTAAAGTGTCTTCAATAATAAGTTCTTATCTTCAAGTTCTGGAAGACATCCAAGGGTAATGTCAATATTCCATATTGTTTTGCAGTTTCTTAGAGCCCTGTGACCAAAAAAATCAAAGGGAAGCCCAGCATTGGGGTTTTTGTTAGGTATTGCATGACTCTTGAGAGGAACATTATCACCCCTTTATGTGACACATGTCATACAATTAAATGTGACACAACTGCATTTGAACATATGTGTATAAATATCATTTAGTATATTTTTACACACACACACACACACACTATATATATATATTATTTTAAGTGAGGTCATAAAAGAATGGTTCTCAGTGACTTCTACAATCTTCCATAATATTATGTCTCATTTTTTTTCCTTCTCAGCATACTTGTGTCCTACTATTCCTCTCTTAAGAGGTCCTTCTTGCCCTCCAAATTTTATATTTTTATTTTTTGTGTCTGCTGCAGTTAGTCTAGATTTTATATTCACATCTAAGGATTGAGAACTAGGATCCACAAACAGAGTATATACAGGGTTTATCTTTCCAGGTCACTTATACCTCACACAACGTAACATTTTCAGGTTCATCCATTTACCTGCAAGTATCATGATTTTGTTCTCCTTTATAGGTAAAATAAAATCCTATTAGAGTATTATCATATTTCCACCCATCATTTATCATTTGAAGGACATTTAGATTGTTGCAATTTCTTAGGTAATGTGAATAAAATGGCACTCTTCACAGCTGCAACAGTATCTATATTAGGATGTCTAGTTTTCTGGGTGTGCCCCAAAGAGTGGTTCCACCAATTTTCAATCCCACTTCTATTGAATGAGGGGTCTCCTTTTATACACCTCACCAGAATTGTCAGTTGTATTCTTGATGGATCAAAGACATTAACCTGAAACTATGAACTGTTATAAGGTACACAGACAGTACTACCTTAGGTATAGGTACAGGAAAGGACTTTCTAAAAAGAACTCCATTCACTCAGAAATTAAAGGCAACAATGAATGTGGTCTCATTGGGCTAAAACACATTTATAAAACAAAGAAAATAAGTCATAAGAAAGTTCAGAGAGGAGAAGAGGATCTTTGTTACACACACACACAAACACACACACACGTATATGAAAAACAATATGCACAGTGTTCAGACAACTCAAAAGGAAACAAATAATTTTTAAAATGATGTAGTTTTAAAGAAAGGTAAAGAATCTAATGGGTTTTCTCAAAAAACAGAAATAAAAGAGACTAAGAAATATCTTTTTTTAAAAATGTTCAACATTATTATCAAATATAGAAATCCACTATGTTCATAGCAGCCTTATTTATAATAGCCAGAAGCTGGAAAGAACCCAGATACCCCTCAACAGAGGAATGGATACAGAAAATGTGGTACATTTACACAATGGAATATGACAGCTATTAAAAAGAATGAATTTATGAAATGCCTAGCCAAATGGATGGACCTGGAGGGCATCATCCTGAGTGAGGTAACACATTCACAAAGGAACTCACACAATATGTACTCACTGATAAGTGGATATTAGCCCAGAAACTTAGGATACCCAAGATATAAGATACAATTTGCTAAACGCATGAAACTCAAGAAGAATGAAGACCAAAGTGTGGACAATTTGCCCATTCTTAGAAGAACAAAACACCCATGGAAGGAGTTACAGAGACAAAGTTTGGAGCTGAGACTAAAGGATGGACCATCTAAAGACTGCCATATCCGGGGAGCCATCCCATAATTAGCCTCCAAACGCTGACACCATTGCATACACTAGCATGATTTTGCTGAAAGGACCCTGATATAGCTGTCTCTTGTGAGACTATGCCAGGGCCTAGCAAACACAGAAGTGGATGTTCACAGTCAGCTATTGGATGGATCACAGGGCCCCCAATGGAGGAGCTAGAGAAAGTATCCAAGGAGCTAAAGGGATCTGCAACCCTATAGGTGGAACAACATTATGAACTAACCAGTACCCCTGAGCTCTTGACTCTAGCTGCATATGTATCAAAAGATGACCTAGTCGGCCATCACTGGAAAGAGAGGCCCATTGGACATGCAAACTTTATATGCCCCAGTGCAGGGGAATGCCAGGGCCAAAAAGTGGGAGTGTGTGGGTAGTGGAGTGGGGGGAGGGTGTGGGGGACTTTTGGGATAACATTGGAAATGTAAATGAGGAAAATACCTAATAAAAAATATTAAAAAAAAACACTACTTTAAAATTCCATCTTACCTGAATCAGAATGGCTGAGATCAAGAATCCAGTCAACAACTAACACTGCTGAGAGTGTAAGGAAAGTCAGAACTCTTACTCACAATTGGTGAGGTCTCAAATTCTTGAAGAAATCCAGGAAGAAATGCCAAGAGGCATATTTCTTGAAGTGGGTTAAGAATGACACCTGTGGAATAATTCTCAGGAGGAGTCCTTTAAGCAAAAGACAGTGGGAAAAAAATCTTTGGAATTTGTGCAGTATTGAAAGAAAAATAAAGTCTTTTCCATCCACAACAAAATTATTATTATTGAAATGTGAAAAAGTATGTGAAGTGCAGGTTCTTAATATATGAAGATGATTATAGCGAAGCCTGATCTTTTGGCTTATTATCTATTATTAATTTTAATTTTATAGTTAGTTATTTCAGAAAGGATTATTCTTAGAAGAGATCATCACAAAATTTGTAATCTATAATTTAAAACAAGTAATGTTAAACTCCAGAATTTAAAGTACACATAGCATTTCTCTTCGTCAAAGTAGTAGCTTATTGAATGATCAGAAGCTCTGAGATGCTGGTAATGATTTGTTTCATGAGATTTTTGGTCAGTTGTTCTTTAGGATTATGTAATGTGTGTTTTTTATTCTATAAGTCTTATATTTCAATATCTGCTCAAAAGATTTTTCTATGGCTCAAGCCTCTACCAGATGGTTGAGTTGAACACACATATGCACACGTGCATGTGTTTGTATATGTGTGTATGTGCATTCTGCACATGTTTGTGTGTATGTGTATTTGTATGTGTATGTGGTAGTGGTGGTGGGGTCTGTTTGCATGTGTGTGTTTGTACGTGATGTTTGTTTCTGCACGTGTTTGTTATTGTTAGTTAATCTTTTTTCACAGTAGTGAATAAAAGAGATCCCATCTTATGTAGAGTTAAACCTTGAGACAATGAAAATATTTACTCTACATTTCCAGATAGCCAATAAAAATATTTTTAAAAAGAAATTAAAAAGTGTAATTCAATCTCAGCTGGCTGTAGGACAATAGAACAAAATTTAATATGTATTTGATGCAGAAAATGTTGATTCATGGACTTCCATACATCTTTGTGCAAACCCTTGCTCATGGCTCATCTTTGTGTAGCTCCTTGAAAGCAAGCAGCAAAGAGAAAGACAGATAAAAATCTCACACTGTGAGACTGTCTTTCTACTTCCATAAGTGTGCATTAAAATCACTTCTCTGTATGATGGCTGAAATAGTCATCTGCACCCTTAATTTGTATAAACTTCTCAGTCCTCCCTCTCCCTCTCCCTCTCCCTCTCCCTCTCCCTCTCCCTCTCCCTCTCCCTCTCCCTCTCCCTCTCCCTCTCCCTCTCCCTCTCCCTCTCCCTCTCCCTCTCCCTCTCCCTCTCCCTCTCCCTCTCCCTCTCTCTCTCCTCTCCACCTCTCCCTCCCCCTCTCCCCTTTCCCCCTCCCCCTCTCTCTTCCTCTCAGTCTCTCTGTTGTCCCTCTCTGTCTCTCTCCCTGTGTCTCCGTCTCTCTGTGGGTCTCTCTCTGTGTATCTCTCTCTGTCTCTTTCTGCTGTCGCTTTCTGTCTCTCTCTGTCTTTTTCTGTTGTCCCTTTCTTTCTCTCTGTCTCTCTGTATTTGTCTTCTCTGTCTCTCTGTGTGTATCTCTCTGTATATTTCTGCCTCTCTGTGTGTCTCTCTATGTGTCTCTGTCTCTCTTGTCTCTTTGTCTCTCTCTCTCTATCTCTCTGTGTCTGTCTCTCTGTTAGAAAATACCTCAGCATGAATGCTGCATTTTTCTTCAACTCACTCTTACTCTCAGCTTTCTACTTCTCTCTCTCTGCATCACCCTCTTTGTGCCCCACACAAGAAAGCTCCCACTGTGGTGGATCCTTAGAGTACAGAGCTAAACTGAAAGGTAAAAGTGTTAAAAGATTCTATATAGCCTCTAAGCTTCTCAGACAGAGACACCAAGAAAGGGAGAAATAAAACAAGAAGGCATTTTAATAAGCAATCAGCTACGTGTTTACAAAAGAACAGTTGCTTTTCAAATACGCATGGATCCCTAAAATCTCAGGATAGTGTTCACATTTGAAATATTTTGTGATTCAGCTTGTAGGAAGAACACAGTAATTATCAGAACATCTCTTAAAACAGTGTTTGTGATAAAGGAGTAATATTTTGATGAGCTTATTTTGTAAGGAAAGAGAAGGTCAGTGCTTAAGACATCCACTTCTGCACAGAAGCAAAACCAACTTTGAAAGTGGAGATGCTCTTTTAAGTGTCAAAATGAGATTACCTTTAACTTGATTAAATACTAATCAAAGATATTTTGCACATAAAGTAACAAAGTCATCTTGATTAATACTTACATATTCTGCTCCAGAAAATGAAGTTTAAAGCCTCCCTTGATGACAGACTTTACCGAATTTTCCTTTAATATTTGTACATTATAATTTAATTACTTCAACTATATTTCAAATCACTGTAATAATCTAAGCTGTATTTTATAGTCTCCCAGTTAAGCCACCACATTTATTGGAGAGCATTGAGAGTCGGAATTTCAGACTGGTTTTCTATGCATATATTTTTTAAGTTTGAAACCAAAAGGAAAAAATCATAATTAGTTGCATAAGTACGTAAAAAGCACACTTAGATTCATAGTATTTTTATATGGAGAATGGAGAATCTCAAGGTTCTTCTTTATATTTTCTCACTCTCCCTGTTTTGTTTGTTTTCTCCAGATTGTGTTTTTAATGGTTGCAAAAGTGCAGAAAAGAGGCAGAGTGGTGAGGGAGTGCAGGAGTGAGGAGGCAGAGGGAGACTTCATTGTAGAGAATGGTCATTAACTGTGATGCAAACGCCAATGTTTCCATGGAAACCTCTGTCCACTACAGAATATACTAGAGCAATTTTTGAACCATTTGTCCATTTGATTAATTATGTCTTTGTGGCGAAGGCAGCTTGGCTTGATTGTCTCATCATGTATTAGGGAAGCTACCGCTCTAACAAATGGGCCTATTGTTTTGGGCCTATTCATCTTGGTGCATCCCTGTGAGCTGACAGACATTTCAACAAAATGACTGTCCCTTAATGAGCTGCAGCCTGTCAGAATTGTTTAGGGCTTCATGTGAGGCACAAACCACGGTCATGACAGCCTCAGTTATTATGACAATGAGTAGGATGTCTGTGAAAGAGTTTATATAAATACATCGACCCTCGATTTATATCACACAGTAGCTTTGTAATTATCAAATTTATATATTTTGTTGCCATAAAACACTCAGAATATTTCTCCAACATAAACTATAGAGTTTTCTTGGAAACTAAATATAACATGAATCCCACATCAGAAAGAATAAACCATGTTTTAATGCATTACAATTGTTCTCGGTTTCTAATTATCAGAACTATATGAATATAGCTTTCAATCCTGACTCGTGGAAATGCAACCCCCTTCATGTTACATTCTGCACATTGCCATGCTGAGATTTTTAGAACTCTAATGTGGTGCAGGCTAAGTTTACACGAAGGAGCTTTCCTCCCGAAGAAAATATTTTTAAAAACAAAACAAAACAAAATCAAAGAAAGCAAAACAAAAACAATACTAAAGAAACAAAACTGTAGGAGACACAGTGTTTAAGTAGATGCCCACATATTTTCAAACAATATTTAAACACAGAAAATATGTTCAGGAAAGGGACAGATACAACATTTTCCTCATACGCCCAGTACTTGTGCATGGAATCATGAACAGATCTGGTCAGAAAGCAGTTAGTTACCTGTTGATTTTGTCTGAAGAAGAGAGAAGACTGTTAGCTCAACGTCCAGGAAGTTTTCATGGGCATGTTCAATAGCAATGTGTCTCTCTGTCCATATTAAACTGTAATAATTCTGCTAAAAAAGAAAGAACATATTGGCAGTTTTGATTTGATGTTTGCTCAAAGCAAGAACAAGTTCTCCATCTGAACAGATGAACACACTTTCTAAGAGAGATGGTGTGCCAGTCACAGCCAGAGTCAACATGCCTGAAACATCCTCTTTGCCAAAAGTTAATTATGACACTTAAGGAGAGCTCCCTACATGTTTTTAGACTGTATATTTCAATTTTACTTCTCTAGCTCCTCAGACCCAGGAACAGACATGAAGCCTCTTTTCATTTGGTGCTTGTGGCTGTGTCTTCCCACAAAATCACAGATGGAAATCACCGCTCTATAGTCACCAACAGAACTCTTAATCAGTTAATAACTAGAGATTAAGCTTAATTCAGATTAATTTGTATTAGTATAGAGTTTGTAAATCATGTGCTCTCATAATAATTTACATGTTGTCTAGACATGACATCACATTGATTCTTTGTGTAGTTTTAAGTACTAATTAAGGGTAGCAGATGCAAACATTGTTTACGGTTACAAATACATGACAGGGGGAGCATGGTGGTCCAATTCATTTTAGGTAATATTTTTTTTAATCTAGGTGAAAATTGAATAATAAAATCCAAGCATTTAAACACATAAGCATCTAATGATAAAAATTTTTATCTTTTAAGGAATCCTTAAAAGAAATCAAATTTTCCAAAAGTTAATTAGCAAATAAGAAAGTAAAGCATTATAAAGGTTATTAAGGAAGATTCAGTTTGAATTCTGGTTAGTTCCATGTAGGATCTAAACCTGACCTAACAGAGATACATCCATTTAATTCTGATAACTACTAATTCTGAAAACCATAGACTTTTTTAAATTTAATATATCCAAAACAGTTTTAGTTGCCATCATAATGTAGTAAATTATGGTAAAACATAAATCAAGCAATAGCAAATAAGAAAAACTTGACTATTTCATAAATGGTCACACGTACCACTTTGTTTGTAGGAGAGAAACTGGATTAGTGGACCCTAAGGATGAGATGAACTAAAGTCTCATGCAACAGCCAAGTTTTTTCCCCAAACATCAGACAGTTTATGTTCTGAGGGTTTTCTTGTGGTTAAGAAAAGTCATGCTCTGGGGGCTTTGTTCCAGGCCACATGTGTTTTTCGATTGGTGGCTCAGTCTCTGAAAGCTCCCAGGGCTACAGGTTAGTTGACTTTTCGTCTTCCTATGGGGTTTGCATTCCCTTCAAGGTCTTCAGTCCTTCCCCAACTCTTCCATAACAGTTCTTGACCTCCATCCTATGGCTATGGGTATCTGCATCTGTTTCAGTCAGCTGCTGGGTAAAAATTCTCAGAGGACAGTTATGCTAGGCTCCTGTCAGCAAGAATAATAGTCATTAATAATGTCAGGGATTGGGGCTTGCCCATGGAATGGGTTTCAAGTTGGGCCAGTTATTGGTTGGCCAATCCTTCAGTCTGTGCTCCATCTCTGTCCCTTCAAAATTTCAGGTCAGAAGTTTTGTAGATGGGTTGGTGTCCTTATCCCTCCACTGAAGGTCCTGTCTGACTACTTGCAGCTCAGTCTCCAAGTGAGTCCCTCAACAACTGGAGATGTAGCTCTTCCTAAAGCTATAGCCTGACTGTGGTATTCATTCCCCAACAGGGCTGCCTTGTCTGGCCTCAGAGAGAGAGGATGTGCCTGATGTAGCAGAGACTTGAGGAAATACCGAAGAGGGCACCCTCTCACAGGAGAAGGGGTAAGTATTTGGAGAAAGACTCTGTGAGTAGGGTGAGAACAAGAAGGCATGCAGCATTTGAGATGTAAATCAATAAGTCAATAAATGAATATAAAGAAAAAAGAGAAGTCACGCAAGTGAAATGCAATTGAGTTCAAGTTGAACACAGTCACAAAGGCAAGGTCACATGAGTCTAGTCTGAATACAGTAAGTAACAAAATCAACTAAATAATTTTGGGTAAGAGCATATGTACTCCAAAATAGACCCACTCCTATTTTCTACACCTAGGAGGAGCACAAAAGTACATCACACGAAGAAATTCTGTTATGGAGGAACAGATGTTACAAGACTCTAGTTTACGTTGAGTCTTCTCATAAGCTCTCAGAAATCCTTTAGAGGGCTTAACTCTGGAACTGTGTTCTGACAGTCACCATGCAGTGACCAAATCAAATTTGATAGTTTTTTATGCATGTAATACAAAGTAATGTCATTGTTAGTTTACTCCCTTATAGGTTTTCATTTTCTCTCTTCTTTTCACCTTTGAGACAGGTTCTCACTTTTTGACTCAGCCCTGTGTCTCACTCAAGGTGTAGCTGAGGCTACTTTCAACTCAGGGCAATTGTCCTGTTTCAGCCAAAATAGGGCTAAGGTTACAGGTGTGAGCCACTATGAAAGTTTATGCATTTTCTTTAAACCAACCTACTAAGAAAATTTAACCCTTGAATCTCCTGTATTCCTTACTTTGTTCACAGAATTCTAAATGGTAAAACTCCAACAGAATAAATTGTTCCAGCAAAGGAACTTTCCAGTTTTCTGGATATATGGTACAGAGATGTGATTACTTTAATTCAATCACAGTTGTGCATGTGTCTTGTTCAACTTCATCTTTATTTATCAGGAAAGATGTTTTCTCCCTTAAACAGAACTTCTTGTGAGCCCACGGGGAAGCCACTGGAAAAAAATTTTAAAAAGAATAAAGAAAAGAAAATACCCTAGGTCACATTCACAGGGCCTGAGTTCACAGATGGATAGAAAGGTCAAGATCTCAAGGCAATTCATGTGTGCTTGCAGGCTATGTAAAGTGTGACCTCACCCTTCTCTCTACTCGGTACTGTTACTGTTTTCTCTACTCTAAATTGAAAGTTATTCCTACTATTAAAATCTTTTGGATCTTTGTAACACTATCTCTAATTATTAATAACTATTAACAAATGTGCAATTACTAAGTTTATCTTGCAATGATTCAAACTATTGTATCTGCTCATGTGTAAACAATTGTTTGGAAATCTATTATAAAATTTAACTGTCACATTGACATTTCTTTAAAAATATGCAAATAATTCCAAACTGAAATGTTGCAAACACAGTAAAGGAGATTTTCTTAGAACTTGGTTTTTTGATTTTTTTTATTGAGAAAAAAAATTTTGTACAAGATTTTCTCATCACTATTTGCCTTCCCCCAAGTCCTCTAAGATATTTCTTACCTCAACACCCAGCAAAATCCTCACTACTACTTTTTCCTTTCTCTTTATATAAACAAGTAAGTAGTCAGACAATAAGAAATTATATTAAAAGGAGAGGGAAACCATAAGAAACACACATGTAGAATGCATTTAACAATGAAAGCACTTTGTTAATGGAGAAGACCTTCTAAAACTCAAGGGTCTATAGATAACAATATGTTGTTTTCCAAATACATTAAATAAGTTGTAACACAAGTATAATACTTCTTGAGAATGTCATGTCTTCAGTTGACAAAATTGAAGCAAGTCTCCCAGCCGGTGTTTAAAGCTATAGAATAAGAGAAACCTTTGTCATGAAACGGAGGGAGGCGGCAGCATCTTACCTGCTCAACATCTCTTAACATTTTCTGATTGAAAGCCCATTTTTTCTTAAGCAGCACCACATTTGCAACAGTGATCTACAGCAATGAGTATTCATAGGTGATCATAAACAGGTTTAAACGTTGAAGGTTACTCAGATGACAGAACAGCACCTCCTGTCCTTATTCTCTGCGTCAAATTGCTTCTGACATGTGCAGGTCACGTCTCCCTAGGCTCCCCTTTTACCAACCGTCTACTCTGGGGAAGGCCATTTTCTGTAACTTCCCTCACTAATATAACAAACAGCAATCATAGAAGGTCAAAACAATCTCTGCTTGCAAAGTCAAGGTCTTAATCAACTGCTACATATTTGATCCCTCTTGACTATGCTGGTAGCATAATAGACAAAAAAATACTGATACCTCTGAGGTGTCATAGCTTCTGCCTTCCACATATACTCTAAAACAGTCTTCTTAAACTTCCCTGAAACACAACAGAGGTCACAATAAACCTTCCATTAAGTTTGTTTCCATTTTCTATGGAATTTTTCTAGATAACTATGACACCCACTAGTGAGGTCAATCTTATATAGTGTTATGTCAGTTTTTAACCCTTTTATTTCTGCTCTTGGCTTTCATAAGTGGTTAGGAGTATCAAGCACTGTGCGATGCAGACAAAAAGCCCCGAGGTTTAGCATTCAGTGCAATAATTTGTGTGTTTTCATTGTTTAAGGCATCTGAGAAAGCCTACCTCTATTTCTGCATTTCTGAGTGACATTTTCTTGTACTGAACTTTACCACTAGTCTTGCCTTAGGTTTAGTAGTAGACTCATTTGTGGTTTTCTTCTTTGAACTCTTAATATGGAAGATTGTGTGGAATGATTTTTCAAATACAGAACTAGAGTCATGGAAATAAATCATAGTTGGTCATGGTCTATAATATTTTTATGTTACACATATCTGTTTGCTAGCTTGCTTGAGAGTTTTTGGTCTTTGCTGATATTTTTCATTGACAGTATTCTTTGCATTGGTCCTCCCTTTGGTTTAGTATCAACCTATCTTCATAAAATGAACAGGCAAAGATCCTCTTCCATTTTGTGCAAGAAATTGTGTAGAGATGCTGTTAATTCTTCCATAAGTGTTTTGTAGAATTTTCCAAGTGAAACCATCTGGGCCTTGAAATTACTATTCTGGGAGTTTTCAAATTACAAATTCAATTTCCTCAGTAGTGATGGGGATATTAAATTTGCTTTATTTGAAGTTGATGTAATCTGTGCTTTTTGAGAAATTATGCCATTTTGTATAAGTTGTCACATTTTGCAACTAAATGTTTGTACTATGTCCTTACTCTCCTTTTTGAAGTCTGCAGGACAGTGGAAGAACCAATTTTATTTCAGATTCTCTCTCTCTCTCTCTCCCTCTCCCTCTCTCTCTCTCTCTCTCTCTCTCTCTCTCTCTCTGCCTTTCTTTCTCTCAGAATTCTCTTAGAATTGTTGTTAGTCAATTTTATTGGGCATTTTTAAAATTTACTAAAATTTTATTATAAACAATTTTCAAATAAAAATTTCACAGAGTGAAATTAGCCAGACCCAAATTCCATACATCTCAAACTGCACAGTTATGGTAGTGATTCTAAAGATGTGGAACTCCATTTTGGATTTAATATTTTCATTATCAAATATTTTTAGGCAGTTAACTACCACCAAAGGGGAAAAAAAATCCCAATACAGTTAAACTAGGAAACAATTATCTTTCTATATGCTCTTTGAGACTTGAGAGCCCATGACTCCCATATTTCCTCATCATCTTCCTGCTCACCTTCATAAAGCGGGTCTATTCAATATAGCTAGAAAGTACGGTTAACAAACTATTGGACTAACAGGTGACTAGATAATGAAAACATTCTGCATTATTTCATTTTATTAAGATTCATTTTTGATGGGGGGTGTGGTTCGAGACAGGGTTTCTCTGTATAGCCCTGGCTGTCCTGGAACTCACTCTGTAGACCAGGCTGGCCTCAAACTCAGAAATCTGCCTGCCTCTGCCTCCCAAGTGCTAGGATAAAAGGCCTGCACCACCACTGTCTGGCTTTATTAAGATTCTTGTTTTGAATGATAAATTATTTTAAACTGTTCTAATGTTCTACGTCTTAACTTTTTCTCTTTTTCTGTTATTGGTTTTCAGTGTAATTACATTGTGATCAAATAGATTACTCTAAAATTGACTCGAGCTGGGGAGACGGTTTATTCAGCAAAGTAAAACCCAAGGTAAGATTCCTAGAAGACAAACAAAAAGCAAGGCAGGAAGATGTCTGCCTACAATCCCAGCATTCAGAAGGAAACACATTAGGATCATCAAGGCTTGTGGTAACCATTCTGAATAAAATGGTGAAGTCTACATTTAGTGAGAGACTCCTTCCTCAAGAAATGGGGTGGGGGGAAGTGATTGGGGAAGAGTTTTCAGTAGCCTACATAATAATTGTAACCCTGCAATTTTTGTAAATACTCTTGGGTGTTGTTTGAATATCTTCTGTTTCCTTGTTATTTTGGTTCACACACAGTTAAATGCACCCAACCAATGGACAGAAGTTGCTGACTCCTGTGGTTGGAGTAGGGAAAAGCTGGAAAAAAAATGAGAAGGAAGGCAACCCTGTAGGAGGACCAGTAGTCTCAATTAATCTTGACCCCCGAGATCTCTCCAACACTGGACCCCCAACCAGGCAGCATACATACACCAGCTGATATGAAGCCCCCAACACACATACAGCAGAGGACTGCTGGGTCTGGGTTCAGTCAATGAAGATGCACCAAGCCCTCAAGAGACTCAAGGCCCCATGGAGTTTAGAGGTTTGTTTGGGTAAGGGGTGGGTGGTGGGGATATCTTTGTGGAAACTGGGGTGTGGGGAGGAGGTATAGAATGTGGAACATTTGGAGGGTCGACCAGGGTGGGGAATGAAATCTGGAGTGCAAATAAATAAATAAAAGACCAAAAAAGTAAATAAATAAAGACTTCCAGGCATCTTGGTTGAATACACTGTCCTGCATAACATAACATTCCCTCCCTCTTAAGTATACTAATATATGTATATCTGTTTTATTTCAATAAGTGTCTTAATAAAATATTTTTCCTGTGATCGTAATCTCATATGGCTCACACAATCACAGTTGAACTCATGTAAATTACTCAGCTAGGTCACGTTTTTACATTTATTTATTCTAATCGGTTCAATAGTGACTTATAATAACTTAATTACTACTAAATTAAATTCTATATGCTATTAAATGTTTAGGTTTTATTTCAAATTTTTAATTATATCTTACCTGAAGTCTTCATTTGGACATTTTGATTAATCATAGGCTCACTTTTCTGTAGTGGTTTAGTAGTAATAATAGTAGTAACAGTAATGGTAGTAGTCATGTTTGTCTAAGTCTGTTTCTGTGTTTGTAGGTGCCTGCAGGGAGCATAAACGGTATCAGAACTCCTGGAATTCGAGTTACAGATGATCCTGAGCCACCTAAAGTGGGTGTTGGGAACCAGACCCTTTTCCTCCGGAAGTTTAGCAAATATCCTTAAGAGCTGACTCATATCTCCAACCTTAGCATTTTTATCTTTACCTATATTATTATCTGTCTAATTAGCACACAATATCTGCATGACTTGACATGGCATACTGGATTTATTTTATTAGCTTCAGTTAATTACAGTAAACATAACCTTCTTTTATTTTCCTATGTATTATCGTTTACTCACATCTAATAAAAATACAACAGATGATGATTTTACAGCGATTGCTTCAAATGTGAAACATCTAGAAAGGTCAAAAGAATGGAGGCCAATTGTATTTATGTACCACTTTATAAAAATTTTCATTTCTTGAAATTATAATTACATCATTTCACCCCTTGATCTCGCTCAAACTAATGGCTTCTTATCTTTAATTGTTTTTACCCATATTTTTGACAGCCATAATTTTTTCTACTTTACTTTTGTTTAGAGGGTTCATCTGCCTAATTCCCTTCCATTTAAAGTTGCATCTTCGGGACTCCATTCGGTACTTCTCATAGGAAGTCTTAGATGATTCATTTTTATTTTAACCCACTGGGTAATCAGTTATTTTTCTATGACTAATTTTAAGTAGCTTTATTTGTTTAGTTTGGCGATTTAGTTTTAATTTTCTCAACAAAGATGTCATTGGAATTTCTATATTTGTGTTAAAGTGTATGTCCCTTGATAAGTATGGAAATTTTTAAATGCCACATCTGTGGATTCTCCTTTAGCCAGAGTTACTTTCTCCTCTCCCTCTAAAAATGCAGTGTTATAAATCACATTTTCATTTCACATGTCTCTATGTTTTCATCCTCGCTCCCAGGCTTACCTTCTCTCTTTTGCTCAGAGTTGATCATTTCCAGTGCTCTCCTGTTCTATACTTCACCTTCTGTCCCTTCCGTCCTTTCGTGCTAATGAGCCCAACCTGTGGGCTTTTCACTTCGGTAATTATAACTAGTTGTCGTCGCTGGGACATCCTTATTTTCTTGTCTTTGTAAAAACTTGCTTCTGTCTTATTTTCTTTTGTTGTACATTTCCAAGCACATTTATAGCTGTTCATTGAGACATGTTTATTATCCTATGCTTATGCTTGTCTCTGATGACCCCAACTTCTCTACCGTTTCCATGTTGGTGTCAGCTGACTATGTTTTTACATAATCATGTTTGATATCTTCCTGGTTCTTAGTATGTTGAGGAATGTATACTGAAACCAGGATATTTTCATATTTGTATAGCCTGGAACTGGACCTTCCTTAAGTCATGGGTTCCCTTCTCTTTCTGACACTGTGATGACAGAGTATAAATGGGTCTCTGTGATTACTGATTGCTAATACAGGTCCCTCTCAGTCCCACAGGTACACTCTGGTGTCAAAGTTCTCTTTATTGCTAGACAGAGAGGAATAAAGGTCCCCATATAGTCTCTACTGACATGGTCATGGCAATGGCTACATTATGGCTAGGTTAAGGTTGTGATTCGCCTCTAGGCATCTTTTGAAGCCATTCTAGTAGGGAAGGGGAACAAAGGCAGTGGCCATATTGATACTCAGTAAAGGTCAGATATAAATCTTAAATCTCCTCTGAAATCAAAGAGATATTGGTTGCTTCATTAAAGCCTTACAGGATATGACTGTTCTTTTCCAATATGATTGGCCAATCGATAAGGAGACAACTTCTCCATTACCACAGCAGTGTTTAGTTGCACTATAGTGGTTATTATATAAAAACAGTTTATTCTAAAAGATAATCTCTGCTTTGTTTTTCGTTAGAGAAAAGAAGTTCTTCTCTGTATTCCTATGTATGTCTAAGATATACACAAAATATCTAAGATAGAGGCATACAACAGTAATCTTTCTTCTCTTTTAGTTGGTCATCTATGGTTTTTACTCTGGCCCCTGTATCAAATCCAACTTTTTTTGTTGTTGTTCCTTTGATTTGAGACTGCTCAGGGTAAAAAGTGTTTTCTGGGCAATCATAGGAACTAGAGCTCAGATTCCATCAAGCACTTTACGGGTCATGAATCTCTTAAATGCCTCTAACTGCAGTTCTGAGAGATCAAACACCCTTTTTGTCCTCAATACAACACAGGAGCATGTTCCCATTCCCATTCATGCATGTATTCATACACATACATCCACAGATAAATGTTGGTTTCTACAAAGGAACCTCCCTGGATGCTAAACCTTGTGCTATGAACATGCAACCCATCCCTTTTGCTCATCCTTTGAACTCAAAACAGTTCATATGGCCAAGCACAAAGTCAACTGATTGAAAAAATATAGCTTACATGGAAAACAAATGCCTTACTGAATGAACACACAAATACACAATCATTCAAAGGAGGGCATAGGCAGATGTACAATATAATTATTGGAAAATTATCAGAAGCTTCTCGGAGTCTAGATAAATTGGAAATAAACTCCATTTGCTTTAAAAAATATGATGAAGGTAAGAAGAGGGTAAACTATAATTTATGTCAAAGATATAGATCTCATGTAGGCAAAGATTGGTGCTATGAACATTATAAAAAGTTTCACACTTGCCATGAAATAGAAAAAAAATGGCATAATTAAGCTGAGGTTTCAAGTAGGTCACGTGGAACCTATGTTCATCATCAATTCTATCCATTTGTATGATTGCTACAGAAGATTACTCCAGGCCAGTTCTTTTCGGCCTACTAATATTTTAGTTTACATATTCAGTCTCCATTAAAATGTGGGTATATCTATGGAGACAGTTACCCCCAGAGATACCTAGATAGCCCATTGTTTCAAGAAATTTTATATTAAGGCCAGACATAGAATAATTCATGGAATGGTAGCAAGGGGAAAAAAAGGATTTTAGGCAGCTGGAGTGAGAAGAATAATTAGAAAGAAAATGTTCTCTACTGGGAACTATTTTAAGGAAAGAATCTGGGGCAAATTTTTACATAGCTTCTTTCTAAATGAGTGAATTGATTCCTATCCCTGTAAGTTCAATAGTGAGCTCACGTGAGTCCCACATGAAGAAGTCTATCATCAAAGGAACATGTAATATAGGAAGTTATAAGTCAGTTTGTAAGCCTTACCTTTGCCTTAGGTACATATTTCTCTAGTCCATTAAAATTGCATATGGCTTATGTTAGTTTCCTCTGCAAACATATTTATATCAAAATATTAGAATTGAATATCAGCAGTACTGTGCATAGTAATTAAAAAAGAAAATGGATTTGTTTGCCTCTCATAAAAGCCTTTCACTAGTATTGTTTGGAGCATTGATCTGATTATGAAATACTGCTGCTTGTGAGTCTACAATGCATTCCCTTACATTCATCTGTAATTCACTTTTCTCTAATTCCTACATCACTATTAATAATTTTTTATTTTCTAATTATTACTGATTAACAAGTTTTTTTTAAATTATTCTAGCAGGTAATTATTAATGAATGCATAATAAATTTAGTTTAACTCAATATATTAAGTAATATCTTTGTTATAAGCACATATATAACATATATAGTAACATATTATTATATAACATATATAACATAGATGAAGGGACAAATGACAGATAATAAACACAAAGTCAAAAACTTGTGACTACATGACATTTATAAAAGTGTTAGTAGAGATTCAAATATGGAAATTCACAATATATTAGGAAGCCTGAGGTATAGATATTTAAAAAGTGTATTTGAAGGGGATTAAACTCTAGGCAAGCACAAAAAATATGGAAGATAAATAAAGGGGAGCAAGTTAAAAAGTGCAAAAACTGGCAAAAAAAAGGGGGGGGAGGCTTAAAGAAGAGGACTGGGGAGAGACCTTTGACTTTGAAGTAGGCAGAGCAAGCATGATGGGCTAAGATCAATTCCCCTACACCTACATAAAAAGGCTGGAAGCGGTGGTAGATGATCTCAGTTATTGTAATAACTGTAATCTCAGTTATTTGGGGGGCAGTCCAGTCTAATAGGTGAGTTCCAGGCCAATGAGAGACCCTATCTCTAAAGAGGTATATCATGTTCTTGAGGATACTCCTGAGGTTGCCTTCTGTCCTCCACAACCATATGCACGTGTGCATACAACCCTCTCCCATCACAGTCACAAAGAGTTAGCATGAGGAGAAAATGAGAATGGAGTGGAGGAGGAGGAGGACGAGGAGGATGAGGACGAGGACGAGGGGGAGGGGAAATGATACAAGAAGACAAGGTCCCTTGGTCTGATGGCAGATGTAGCTTTCATAACAAAATACCACAGGCCCAGCAGTCCTGTTTGGTTTTTGTTGTTGTTGTTCTTTGTTTTGTTTTGTTTTGTTTGTTTGTATGCTTGGTTGGTTGGTAGGTTGGGTATTTTTGTTTTGTTTTGGTCATAAATGTTGAGGGTGGCTTTACAAGATAAAGGAGATATAATGATGGGTTTCTCTTGTGTCCGCTATTCTTGGCATGCACAGGCTTCTTCCTATTACATTCCTCCTTATACATCATCACACAATCTGTCTTCTAGGTGAATGAGGATAAAGTCATGGCTTTAGTTTGTTTCCTTTATTATAAGAACGTCAGTTGTATGCTGTTAGGGCCCCATGCTTCAGCCTTGTTTTTAATTACCTCTTCAAGAACTCTATCCCTAAATACAATAAACGTGAAATTCATTAGTACAGTACTCATGAGTAAAGGAAGGGCATGGCATTAGCTAAATGGAAAATCAAGAACAAAATCTCAGGCTGAGGAGTAAGATTTCAATCCACTTAGGAGTGTCCAGTCTCTGGCACAAGAACTGAAGAAGAAAAGTGACATTTAAAACCTTCAGGATGTTTCCATAAAGTTAGTCAATATTTTGGATTGTCTTCCTGTGGATCTTGGGGAAAATATGACAAAGTTTTTCATTAAGTTGCAATTCCAACATCTATGTCACATGGAGATTTACTTAAGGGCAAAGAGTAAATAATACCCCCATGCCCTGCCTCGGACAGCCAGGCTAGTACACAAACCCAGACAAGCAACAGTTAAGCTCAAACATTCCTCTTCAACAAACGAGTGGTTTGTGCAATTAGATCTTTTACCAAGGCAAGTGTAGTTTTGTAGAGTCTGAGTCTGTTGGCAGTACTTGAAGCAAAATAATCTTGGTCTCCTTGACATTCATTTTATTTTACATTTACTATGAAAATGTGTCATCAATAAAAACAGTTTCTGCCTCTGCTAGCTGAGTTCAATTTAAGCTGTTTTACTACATCATGAATTATTAACAGTGCTGTCATTTCAGCCCATTTGGCTATAAAATCATAGATACAAGAATCCTTAAGATGTAGCAATGTGAAGTTGAGAGCTAAACCTCTTATTAATCCATAAACTAAAATTTCTGCCCATGATGGGACTATCTTGAAAATCTTGTTCCCTAATTTTCCATACACATGATTAAATATTTTCTAGCTTCATTTAGGTCAACTTAGTGCCTATGCATTTTTACTGTTATTCAATTACGTTTATGTTCATGTATATTACAGTAAGCATGCTATTAAAGCATTTTTGTTAGTCTTTCCTATCAAACTACATTGAAGGCAATACAAATTAAATCAAGCTCTTCATTTGAACATATACATAAAGATAGTGTTTCTATCACCTGTGAGTTCAGACTGTTGAGCTAGTGTAAAGGGCCCTGTCTTACATGATGACAACACAACTGCTTTCTGACATAGGAGCCCAAAGATACCTCACATATCAACAGAGATTTACATAGGCCTCTGACCCTCCGGTAAAAGGAAGGTATAATGTATGCTAAGCCTGATTTATTGTTCCTGGTAGGTTTGTAAAAAGTCATTATGTAGAGTTGTAAGGAAGTCTCACTTGAACGAAAGTGGGTGAATAGTTCATTGAGAAAATATATACCACCAGTTGCTTGGAATCTTCCAAATAATAAACAAAAACGTTGGCAAGGAGGAACATATTTAAAATCTAGGAAGGATTATATTTTTAAGAGTTAAGCAATTTCTTTATGTTTTCTGGTCTTATACCTTTAATTTGTTTCTATAGCAGGGAAAAGGTGATCCTAACTCTTTATTGTGAAGAACAGAACCTGTCATAAGGGAACATAACTCTGCCCAGGCCACTATATTAAGGGAATGATGGGGACTGTGAAAACAGAAAAAGAAAGAAGCCTGAATCTTGGTTATTGTTTACCTCACTTTCCACTCCTGACAGGAAGAAAAGTTGGGGATAATTTCCAGGAAGGTGAGCAGGAGGCTCAGCAGGCACAGCAGAGGACAGGGAAATGTTGAGGGTAGGAGTCTCTCTCTCTCTCTCTCTCTCTCTCTCTCTCTCTCACACACACACACACACACACACACACACACACACACACACGCACACACACACACACACTACAGCAACTATCCAAAAGCCCTATTGGACTGCAGATTTCTATTTTGTTTTCCTGTATCTCAAGCTTACAAATAAAACTGTGAAGCTGAGGGTCAGAATGGGAAAGTTATTTAAGTGAGATGGTTTAGTTGTCACCTACAGTTTTCACTGTGCCATCCCAAGCAATGTTTAATGACACGACAGCTCCATGGAAAATAAAATTCTAGCATACAATTTTAATTTTTGAAGATTTACTATGTACTTTATGGGCTTCAGAATTTCAAATTTATAGGAATGTATCTATAGATCCCTAAGATTTGTAATTGTGCTGAGTAACAGCATATCTTCACCACACCAATTAAACTTCACAAAAATCCTAAAGGAAAAACAAAGAATATAACACCATGATCAGCATTTATTATTCCAGTGAATATTTTAAGTGATGTCCTTAGGAAATTACTACAAATATCATAATTGGTAGAAGTTTCATTCCAAAAATATATATTTATTTATTTTTTTATTATGTATTTTCCTCAATTACATTTGCAATGCTATCCCAAAAGTCCCCCCCACCCTCCCCCCACACTCCCCTACCCACCCATTTTTTGGCCCTGGCGTTCCCCTGTACTGGACCATATAAAGTTTGCCTGTCCAATATATTTTTATATAATCATAAGTTGTTATTCCATTATACCGTTTAATACTTTTTCCAAATATAATAATATGTCTTTATATCTCAGGTCTTAGGAAAAGCTTGTGCTCCCTCTTAAGTATTACTTAAAGTAGTGGAATCTTCTTGTGTTCTGAAAATGTATGCTTTGGGCTAGTAATGTGGCTCAGCAGATGTAGCTACTTCCTTATGGCCCTGGAAACCTGAGCTATATCTCTGTGATTCACACTATAGAAAATTTGAGCTTACTCCTGTAAGTTGTCCTCTGACCAACATACCTGCCATGGTGCACATGTGTGCATACCATAAAATAAATATAATTTAATATAATGTAATTAATAGTGTAGTATTATGGAAATAATATAATTAATACAATAAAGAATAGAGTAGAGTAGAGTCGAATCGAATCAAATTGAATCGAATCGAATAGACAGGTCTAGAGCTCTCAAAGGCTAACTTGCTGTTGAGTTGATGATAGATACTAAGCCATCCACTTCTGTATTCTGTTGTTCTTATCCATATTCCCTCAGATAAACTTTTTAAAAATAACTCCAATCATTCTGGATGTAGACATAGCAGCTAAATACATTCCCTAAATATGTTATGTACTTAAGTAGGAATAATATTGAAATTCATTTATATTAGACATATATATTACATATAATAGTTTACTGATATTAAAGTATGTTCCTATAAATTGAGAAGTTGGGTAAGAAGGGTGTTTATACAAAAGCTTATTACAAAAAAATAGATGATAACACCACATAATGCATTGAATTATATAAAATATGTTTATACTACTTTTAATCAAGAATTTGAGATAGTTTCTCTAAGGTATTTTGATTATATACAATTTTGTGATAGATGCTTAATTTAAAAACTACTATCTTCTAAGATATTTTCCCATTGTAATTCATGCAGTTAATGGTCTTCAAGATACATAATAAAAGTCATACTAAAACCAAAATACAGTTTTTTTTTAATTGGTATTAGATATTTAGCCAATCATCTAAGGGTTTATCTAAGTGTGAAGAATTTTGTGTTTTTCCATTTTTGATTTGTATGTTTTTTGTCCGTCAAGCAAGAGAGATAGGAATACGCTCAAGGTCCACAGAGATAAGCCATCATCTACTGCAGAGGAAGACAGTAGAAGAAGAAACAGAACAATGGCAGGAAGTGGTGTGAAGTTTAACTGGCTTTTCTTTTAATTCATTAATGATTTTATTTATTTACACCCAGATGTTGTCCCCTTGCTTATTCCCCCTCCCAGAGTTCTTCCTCCAATCCCCATCCCCTTTGCCTCTGACAGGTTAACTCCCTGGGCTTCCGCTCTCCCTGGGTCATCAAGTCTTTATGTAATAGTGTTGGAGAATAATCACGGGAGGAATTAGACTGCAAACCTAGGAGTTACTGTCATCGTCTCTAGGGTTTGTGAAGTCACAGAGACTCCTTTTTGATCAGCTTATATGTGGTCTTACACATGGGTTGAAGAAGGATGGTACAAGAATGAGAATTCAGTTGGTTGGTGGTAAACAAGGTGATTTCCACGTATTCCAACCCACAAGTGACCAGTGAAAAGGAATAGAAGTCAAATCTGAGATTCAACAGACCCAGTGCTGTTCCACTACCACTCCAGCCCCATGCTTCAAAACCCCCATGGCCTTTGTGGTGCACCTCAGGCAAACCCACGCTTTGATGCCACACCATTCTCTCTTGAACCCAGAGGAGCCACAGCATGAAGGAAAACACAACAGAAACTTAGTTCAGAAATGATGATAATTCAATCGCTGGGCACAACAACTAAAATCCAAACTTGTAAGCCTTACTAAATCTAAATCCTCTAGTGGCAAATCCTGATAGATCTGCCATTTAATCTAGGTGACACTTGTAATTACATCTTGTCCACATGCTCAGTCCAAAAGGACCCTCTCTCTGGCCTCTTCCTCTCTTCCCCAATTCGACCTGGAAATCCCTCCTACTCGTCCAGTGATTGGCTCCTTTATTTATCAGGGGAATGGTTCACAAGAGGTCACCTGAGTACATGACTCACTTGTTATCCAAAGCCCCTCCAAGGAGAACAGAATTAGCATCAAAATACAAACAGCACCAGGCCCATCCACAACGCATATCTTATATGTAAAGAGGTCAGAATCTTCTTCCTGGCCGGGCGTGAGAACGCGATTAAGAATTGGTGCCGAAACCCGGGACGAAAAATTCCGGGACGAGAAAAAATCCGGGACAAAAAAATACAAGAAAACTCGGGACCGGCGCAAGAAAGATCCCTCATTCCAAAACCAGAACTGCGGGTCGCGGTAATAAAGGTTCCCATAAAGCAGACTGTTAAGAAGGATTCAACTGCATGAATTCAGAACTTTTCAGCTGGGGAACGAGAGTACCAGTGAGTATAGCTTTACGAGGTAAGCCTGGCCTTGAACTTTCTAAGGAAATTCAAGACAGTCTATCAGAAGTAAAGTGGAAAATAGCTTTATAAGGTATGTTTGGCCTTGAACTTTCTCTAGTGTTAGAAGCCCTTTTGTTCCTTTTCACATGTTATCAAGTGGTTAAGGCAGGGCAGATTCTAGATGAAATTCAGGACAATCTATCAGAAGTAAAGCGGGGAGAGAGAGTAGGAGCAAAGAGAAAATATGGTACACAAAATAAGCATACAGGCCTTTCCACGGGTCTTGAACCTGAGGAAAAGTTTAGGTCAGGTAAGAATACCTGGAGAGAGATTAAAAGGAAGGAGAAGGAAAAAGAAAAGAAAAAAGATCAATCAGCGGAGGCTTCTAAGAGAAGGAGCCTCTACTCATCACTAGGTGAGCTCAAGGAGCCAGTTCTTAGTAGTTCTAAATCAGATAAAAAGGCTATTAGGGCCTGGAAGGCGCTCTCCCGAGCAGGTGAAGCCACTGGACAATAATGACAGAGGCAGGCTCTTGCAGCCTACAAGGTCTTATTGTCCACCCTAGAGTTGTAGATCAAAATTGTAAAGGGGAACTTCAGGTTCTCTGTTCTTGTCCTCAAGTTGTCTTTTCTATATCACAAGGGGACAAAATAGCTCAACTAATAATTTTGCCAAGCCTACATGGCTGTTTTTTCTTCCTCTGGTATTCCTAGAGCTGCCAGAGAGATTGGTTCTACTGAAAATGATTCTGATTACTTAATAATGCCTTTAGATTGTTGTCAAATTTTATCTACTCACGTAGGGGTAAACCCTCGTGGCGTCAGGCCATTACAGGTCTGACAAATGGATGTCACGCATATTTCCTCCTTTGAGAGAAATCAATATTTACATGTTTAGATAAGAAGAGATCACCTCCATACCTTAAATGATTTTCAAAAGCTGTTGGGAGATATTAATTGGCTCAGACCTTTTTTAAAGATTCCTTCCGCTGAGTTAAGGCCTTTGTTTGGTATTTTAAAAGGAGATCCTCATATCTCCTCCCCTAGGACTCTTACTCTAGCTGCTAACCAGGCCTTACAAAAAGTGGAAAAAGCCTTACAGAATGCACAATTACAACGTATTGAGGATTCGCAGCCTTTCAGTTTGTGTGTCTTTAAGACAGCACAATTGCCAACCGCAGTTTTGTGGCAGAATGGGCCATTGTTGTAGATCCATCCAAACGTATCCCCAGCTAAAATAATAGATTGGTATCCTGATGCAATTGCACAGCTTGCCCTTAGAGGCCTAAAAGCAGCAATCACCACTTTGGGCGAAGTCCATATCTTTTAATTATACCTTATACCGCTGCACAGGTTCAAACCTTGGCAGCCACATCTAATGATTGGGCAGTTTTAGTTACCTCCTTTTCAGGACAAATAGACAGTTTGCCCAAAATCAATCTGTTGTGTTTCCACAAATAACAGTAAGAAACCCACTTAAAAATGGGATTGTGGTATATACTGATGGATCAAAAACTGGCATAGGTGCCTATGTGGCTAATGGTAAAGTGGTATCCAAACAATATAATGAAAATTCACCTCAAGTGGTAGAATGTTTAGTGGTTTTAGAAGTTTTAAAAACCTTTTTAGAACCCCTTAATATTGTGTCAGATTCCTGTTATGTGGTTAATGCAGTAAATCTTTTAGAAGTGGCTGGAGTGATTAAGCCTTCCAGTAGAGTTGCCAATATTTTTCAGCAGATACAATTAGTTTTGTTATCTAGAAGATTTCCTGTTTATATTACTCATGTTAGAGCCCATTCAGGCCTACCTGGCCCCATGGCTCTGAGAAATGATTTGGCAGATAAGGCCACTAAAGTGGTGGCTGCTGCCCTATCATCCCCGGTAGAGGCTGCAAGAAATTTTCATAACAATTTTCATGTGACGGCTGAAACATTACGCAGTCGTTTCTCCTTGACAAAAAAAGAAGCCCGTGACATTGTTACTCAATGTCAAAGCTGCTGTGAGTTCTTGCCAGTTCCTCATGTGGGAATTAACCCACGCGGTATTCGACCTCTACAGGTCTGGCAAATGGATGTTACACATGTTTCTTCCTTTGGAAAACTTCAATATCTCCATGTGTCCATTGACACATGTTCTGACATCATGTTTGCTTCTCCGTTAACCGGAGAAAAAGCCTCACATGTGATTCAACATTGCCTTGAGGCATGGAGTGCTTGGGGGAAACCCAAACTCCTTAAGACTGATAATGGACCAGCTTATACGTCTCAAAAATTTCAGCAGTTCTGCCGTCAGATGGACGTAACCCACCTGACTGGACTTCCATACAACCCTCAAGGACAGGGTATTGTTGAGCGTGCGCATCGCACCCTCAAAGCCTATCTTATAAAACAGAAGAGGGGAACTTTTGAGGAGACTGTACCCCGAGCACCAAGAGTGTCTGTGTCTATGGCACTCTTTACACTCAATTTTTAAAATATTGATGCTCATGGCCATACTGCGGCTGAACGTCATTGTTCAGAGCCAGATAGGCCCAATGAGATGGTTAAATGGAAAAATGTCCTTGATAATAAATGGTATGGCCCGGATCCTATTTTGATAAGATCCAGGGGAGCTATCTGTGTTTTCCCACAGAATGAAGACAACCCATTTTGGATACCAGAAAGACTCACCCGAAAAATCCAGACTGACCAAGGGAATACTAATGTCCCTCGTCTTGGTGATGTCCAGGGCGTCAATAATAAAAAGAGAGCAGCGTTGGGGGATAATGTCGACATTTCCACTCCCAATGACGGTGATGTATAATGCTCAAGTATTCTCCTGCTTTTTTACCACTAACTGGGAACTGGGTTTGGCCTTAATTCAGACAGCCTTGGCTCTGTCTGGACAGGTCCAGACGACTGACACCATTAACACTTTGTCAGCCTCAGTGACTACAGTCATAGATGAACAGGCCTCAGCTAATGTCAAGATACAGAGAGGTCTCATGCTGGTTAATCAACTCATAGATCTTGTCCAGATACAACTAGATGTATTATGACAAATAACTCAGCTGGGGTGTAAACAAAAGTTTCCGGGATTGTGTGTTATTTCCATTCAGTATGTTAAATTTACTAGGGCAGCTAATTTGTCAAAAAGTCTTTTTCAGTATATGTTACAGAATTGGACGGCTGAATTTGAACAGATCCTTCGGGAATTGAGACTTCAGGTCAACTCCACGCGCTTGGACCTGTCCCTGACCAAAGGATTACCCAATTGGATCTCCTCAGCATTTTCTTTCTTTAAAGAATGGGTGGGATTGATATTATTTGGAGATACACTTTGCTGTGGATTAGTGTTGCTTCTTTGATTGGTCTGTAAGCTTAAGGCCCAAACTAGGAGAGACAAGGTGGTTATTGCCCAGGCGCTTGCAGGACTAGAACATGGAGCTTCCCCTGATATATCTATGCTTAGGCAATAGGTCGCTGACCACTCAGCTCTTACATCTCACGAGGCTAGTCTCATTGCACGGGATAGAGTGAGTGTGCTTCAGCAGCCCGAGAGAGTTGCACGGCTAAGCACTACAGTAGAAAGGCTCTGCGGCATATATGAGCCTATTCTAGGGAGACACGTCATCTTTCATGAAGGTTCAGTGTCCTAGTTCCCTTCCCCCAGGAAAAACGACACGGGAGCAGGTCAGGGTTGCTCTGGGTAAAAGCCTGTGAGCCTAAGAGCTAATCCTGTACATGGCTCCTTTACCTACACACTGGGGATTTGACCTCTATCTCCACTCTCATTAATATGGGTGGCCTATTTGCTCTTATTAAAAGGAAAGGGGGAGATGTTGGGAGCCGCGCCCACATTCGCCGTTACAAGATGGCGCTGACAGCTGTGTTCTAAGTGGTAAACAAATAATCTGCGCATGTGCCGAGGGTGGTTCTCCACTCCATGTGCTCTGCCTTCCCCGTGACGTCAACTCGGCCATGGGCTGCAGCCAATCAGGGAGTGATGCGTCCTAGGCAAAATATAACGCTCCTAAAAAAGGGGACGGGGTTTTCCGCCATTTCTCTCTCGCTGGCATCTCTCTGGCTCTGCGCGCCCTGCGCTCGCTCGCTGCCTAAAGATGTAAACAATAGAGCGTGCTCTGCGCCCCGGCGCGCCGGAGCTCTGGCTCCTAAAGATGTAAGAAGGGGGCTTTCGTTTTTGGGGTTTGGGGTTTTTGCACTCCTGCTCCTAAAGATGTAAGCAATAAAGTTTTGCCGCAGAAGATTCTGGTCTGTTGTGTTCTTCCTGGCCGGGCGTGAGAACGCGATTAAGAGAAGGGGACATGAGATCCCTTGGAATTGGAATCAAAGACAGTCACGAGCCACCATGTAGGTACTGGGAACTGAACATGGGTCCTGAGCAAGAGCAACAAATACTCTTAGAAACTGAACATTCTTTTTATAGCAAGCAATTTCCCATACCAGTTGTTGACAGAGAAAGAGCTTGGAAATCCTAAATTGAGGCTAAGAACAAGGATTGGTTTCTGGTGAGGGACTGTTTGGCATGCAAGGGGCCACTGTCCACAAATGGTAGACAAACAAGCTTCTGGTGTTGCTTCCGTTTATCATAAGCACATTAGTCACGTAGGATCAAAACCAATCTCTATATATTTATGTAGTTTTTTAATCACATTATTACAGAGCTTATCTCCAAATACAGTCCCTTGGTTTTTGGTTTGTTTGTTTGTCTGTTGTTTGGTTGGTTGGTTGGTTGGTTTTTTTTTTTTTTTTTAGGATTTAGAATACCTGAAACAAAACAAAACAAAAAACACACATGAAAATAAAACACATCCCAAGTAAATAAATAGATAGATAGATAAATAAATAAATAAATAAATAGATAAATAAATAAATGCTGTGCTTTAATAATTGTATTTTACCTTCAAATAATAACATAATGAACACATTATTACTTTTGGCTCATGAAAATAATCTCCATAAAATGGAAGTAATTCTGTTGTCTTCTAATGGAATCTTTTTCCTCTATAACAGCTTTTCTCTGAACAGTGAGACTGTCCTTGAAGTGGGCAAAGGCTCACCTCTTCTCTGTGTCAGTCTCACCCCTGATCTCATTGGCAGTTATCTCCACAGGCCTCCCGCTTAGCTTGGCTTTCCCCTGCCATCATCCCCAATACCTCCTTAAACAGGGACAAGAAAAGGGTCAGCTTCCAGCCACTTAAGCTGAAGTCAAGCAACCTTCACTCTGAAATGGAAAACTCAGTATAACTCTGAAGTTAATTCAGTCTGCGGCCTTCATTTGCCTTTGAGACTTATTAGAGCCCAATCATAAGAATCAGATTTCTACATCTTTCATGAGCAAGCAACTCATTTTTAGCTAGAAACTGTTTCTAGTCTCTCACTACAGTTCAGATTTTACAAAGGATTCATGGTGGGACGATTGAATGGCCAGCTTAACTGCCAAAATAATTATTTCAATCATTTTACTAAATATGGTTGGACTTACTTTTAAGGAGCTCTGAAAAATCGTCTAGTATATTGCTTCTGTGTGCAGTAGCATTACAAAAAGAAGCCGAATAGATAACGCATTTTAATTTAATTTGTCCTTATTTTTTACATCAAAAGTGGAAATCATCTAGTGATATGTCTTTCTCATTTATCAATAGAGTTAAAATTCAAAATTTTTTTTACTATGAGAAAAGGAGTGTGTTTTAGTACATGCATCCTTTGTATCTTTTCTGTAGGTACAGATATTCACATGGCTTTGCCATGCAAACATATTCTTTCCACATTTCTCCCTTCATCTTCCTGCTTACAACGGATTATCTTTGCCACTTCCACCTCCAAATAGCCCCGTGTGAGCAACCCTGCATGTTACTATATGTATTTCATCTACATTTTAATTATATTTAATAGATACCCTGCTGTTTATATATGCATACACACAAATGTAATGTGTATGTATGCGCAATAGCAATGTACATAAGATTTAAAACCAGAATAGTGTTGCTTTTTTAAGAATTATTTACTTTATGTATATGAGTTCACTGTAGCTGTCTTCCAGATCCCATTACAGATGGTTGTGAGCCAGCAGGTGGTTGCTGGGAATTGAACTCAGGACTGCTCTGAGAGAGCAGTCAGTGCTCTTAACTACTAAACCATCTTTCCAGACCCAGATTAGGGTTTTAATGAGAAGTTAGATATGTTTTCCATTATAGCAATATTATTAATCTTGGAGAAAAAGAAAGTAATTACCAATCAATCGAGGTAGAATTTTGCAAAATTTAATTCAACATGTAATAGATTTAAATGGTCATATAGATAAACATCATTATGTACATGCATGTTTATGGATGGTCATGTGTGTGTACAAGAGATCACTGATTGTTGTAGAAAGGAAAATGCCTTAAAGATTCATCTCGCCACAAAAAGTTTCTGTGTGTACAATGAATACCGATAGACTTAAAGGTACCAATTTTTCAAACACAAGAGCAGAGTGTATGCATGAAGTCCGAATATAAACATAAGATATAGCTATATGGGTTATCATAGCAATTATTCCACATTTGTATTCCAAATTTCAGGTTATTGCTAAAACTGGACAGTTTCTCTCTTTATAGTTCCTGATATTCCAGTTGAAGTTATCATATTTTTGCAACAAAACAGCATATACCCTTCAAAACTACTAGTATAGCAACTATCAAATGTAAGTAAAAAATTATTTCAGTTGCCACATTTAGCAAGTAAAAATACAAGTTATTCAGGTACATAAAAATGTCAAGCAAGTATTTTAATTTAATTCGATGCCTTACGGTACACACAATGCTGACAATTTCTCATTGTTTATCTGATCTTACAACTTAGAAAACTGTCCTGTAGTTCACTAGCAACATTGACTAACACTGCATTCAAACCAATGCTCATTTTTCATGTTCAAAAAAAAATGTAGCTACCATTCAAATAGCTAAAATGGACCATCACATACAGCTATGCTACAAGTGCAACCAAGTACATGTATTGTAGCGAATATGATCTTTCCTGTTTCACCCCAACTAACAAGAAAGTTCAGGGAAGTCAATTATACTCACGTTACTGGATAACCCATGGATGGAGAATTGTGGTTTGTCTTACAGTACTACAATTCTGTACCCACTAAACCCTTTCTGTTTCTCTCTAACTCTATGCACAGTCAATCACCACCCCACCCTCTGCCTCTGTGAATTTTCCTACTCTAGAAACAGTACAGAGGTAGCATGGTAGAGTATTTACCTTTAATGAACATATTTCATTTTATAGCATAATGCTCTCAAATTTTATCCATGTGTTACTGTGCTCAGTGTCTCCTTTTTAAAGGCTGATTTATAGTCCACTGTAAACCTGTATTGGCAGTGTGTTTATCTGTTCACTTTATCCACCTTATCTCCCTCACATTTCTCTTTTAAAATATATTATTTTTCTGTTTTCTTTTTTATTAGTTATTTTATTTATTTACATTTCAAATCTTGTCCCCCTTCCTGGTTTCCCCTCTGCAAACCCCTCATCTCACCCTTCCCCGTTTGTCTGTATGAAGGTACTCCCCTGCCCACTCTCGTTCCCACCTCATCGCTCTGGTGTCCCCTTATGCTGGGATATCAAGACTCTACATAACCAGGGATCTCCACTCACATTGATGCCAAATAAGTCAGTCCTCTGCTACTTATGTGACTGGAGCCATGGGTCACTTCATGCGTACTCCTTGGTTGGTGGTTTAGTCCCTGGGAGCTCTGGGTGGTCAGATTAGTTAATATTGTTCTTCTTATGGGATTGCAATCCCCTTCAGCTACTTCAGTCCTTCTCCTAACTCTTCCACTGGGGTCCCCGGGCTCAGTTGGTTGGCTGTGAGTATATGCATGTGTGTTGGTCAGGTGTTGACAGAGCTTCTCAGGGGACAGCCATACCAGGCTCCTGTCAGTAAGCACTTCTTGGCATCAGCAATAGTGTTGAACTTTGGTGTCTGCAGGGGGCATGGATCCTACATCCTTAGTCACCTTACCTATTCTAATTTCTGTGAATAATGCTGGCTCTGAAGATTAGTGCTCAAATGGATCAGCAGAATACTTTGAAATCTTTTAAGCATTTTATTGTTTTTCTAGGGCTTGCAGGAGAAAAAAAAATAGAATGGGTGACTTATGCAACAGACATTAATTTCCTGAACCATGCTAGAATGTAAAAGGTCAAGTCCAAGGTCTTGGAAGGCTTGTTTTCTCTGAGGCCTCTCTTGACTTCAGTATGTCCATCTTCTCCATGTCTCTTTGAATGATCTACTATCTGTGAATGCCTCTGTCCTAAATTCCTTCTATTAACAGGACAGTAGTTAGTGACATTAGTGCTCAGCCTAATGACTTCATTTTAGCTTAATCAAAACTCGAAGGCTACTATGAATGTGACCACATTTTGAGGAATTGGAAATTAAGATCTCTGTACAGCAAATTATATAGGGACTGCATTAGCCTAGAACAAACACACACCTAAAAGTAGAATTGCTGTGTCATATAAACATTATTTATTTTTACTTTTATTCTATTTCTTAATTACCATGCAGAGTAATAAACAGGGTTGCTTGTAGTATTTTTATATAGAATTTTATTTTGCACTTTGTATAATGGTTGTATGGTTTCCATAACAGGCATGACATTTTTGGTTCTTATTAATAGATAGAAGCTATATTTTCTCTATATTATTGTCATAAGCTTTCCATATGCTTACTATACATTCTAATAAATAATGTTAATTATAGATCATCACAGTTTTGACTTAAATTTTCCTAAGAATTATAATGACTTTTCTCTTTTATTATTTTCTTTTTTTAATTTTAAATAAATTTTTATTAGACATTTTCTTCATTTACATTTCAAATGCTCTCCCGAAAGTCCCCTATACCCTCCCCGCCCCCCCCCCCGCCCTGCTCCCCAACCCACCCACTCCTGCTTCCTGACCCTGGCATTCCCCTGTACTGGAACATATATTTGCAAGACCAAGGGCTTCTCTTCCCAATGATGGCTGACTAGGCCATCTTCTGCTACATATGCAGCTAGAGACATGCGCTCTGGGGGTAAAGGTTAGTTCATATTATTGTTCCTCCTATAGGGTTATAGACCCCTTCAGCTTCTTGGGTACTTTCTCTAGCTCCTCCATTTCGGGCCCTGTGTTCCATCCAATAGATGACAGTGAGGGACATGGCTCAGTGGTTAAGAGCACTGACTGCTCTTCCAAAGGTCCTGAGTTCAATTCCCTGCAACCACATGGTGGCTTACAACCGTCTGTAATGGGATCTGATGCCCTTTTTGGTGTGTCTAAAAACAGCTATAGTGAACTCACATACATAAAATAAATAAATAATTCTTTTTTTTAAAGATTTATTTATTTATTTATTATAAGTACACTGTAGCTGTCCTCAGACACTCCAGAAGAGGGAGTCAGATCTCAATACGGATGGTTGTGAGCCACCATGTGGTTGCTGGGATTTGAACTTCTGACCTTCAGAAGAGCAGTCGGGTGCTCTTACCCACTGAGCCATCTCACCAGCCCAATAAATAATTCTTTTTATTATTTTTTATATTTACATTTCAAATGTTATCCCCTTTCCTGGTTTCCCCTCCAGAAAACTCCTATCCCATCCTTCCTCCCCCCACTTCTATGAGAGTGTTCTCCCCACCCACCTACCCATCCCCTTTCCACATCCTGACATTCCCCCACACTGGTTTATTGTGATTTCACAGGACCAAGGGCCTCTCTTCCCATTGGTGTCTGCCAAAGCCATGTGATGACTAAACTTGATGACAGATGAACTATATCTGAAATTAAGTAAAACCAAAAAGGCTGAAGACATCTAAAAGGAATTTTTCTTAATTAAACTATTTGGAATAGCAAAACCCACCTTTGATATGGATATTGTGATGTGGAAAGATCTACTTTTGTTTTGTTTTGTTTTGTTTTGTTTTGTTTTGTTTTGTTTTTGTTTTTGTTATTTGAGGCAGGGTTTCTCTGTATAGCCCTGGCTGTCCTGGAACTCACTTTGTAGACCAGGCTGGCCTAGAACTCAGAAATCCACCTGCCTCTGCCTCCCAAGCACTGGGATTAAAGGTGTGTGCCACCACTGCCCGGCTTGGGAAGATTTACTTTTAATTTGATACGAATCTTCTGGTGGCAGCATACATAAGGGACATGGAAGAAGGAAGCTCTATGCTCTTGACCTGTTTTCTCACACTCCGGCTGGTAAGTCCAGTCCTTCACTGGTATGGATTCTATCTACTTCTATCATACTTCTTCAGGATTCTAGCATATACTAAAGAACAGGTAAGACACCAAGCCTTATTGACTGGACAGTGATTGGAATTTCTGTTGGTAGACAACCATCACTGAACTAGAAGTATCGTTGCCTATAGGCTATTCTAATAAATTGAGTGTGTGTGTCTGTGTCTGTGTATGTGTACATGTGTGTGTGTGTGTGTGTGTATATGTACGTGTGTGTACATGTGTGTATGTACATGTTTGTATGTGTATGTGTGTGTGTACGTGTGTGTGGGTGTGTATGGGTGTGTTTGTGTAAATTCTATCAATTCTCCTCCTTTAGAGACTCCAAGTAATACAAGAATCAATACTACTGATTTGTTTATTGGCCATTTGTATACCTTCTTTATATAAATGTTCAACCAAGACCCTTTTCTGTCTAAAATTCAATTTGTTAGGTGTTTTCCATTATTATAATATAGGTAATATAGCATATAAATATATTAATTATAAGTATATATATATGAATATATGTTTAATTACTCTGTTTACTCATAGCTTAAAATAAGTTGTAAGAAGGAATTTTGTTGTTGTTTAACTCACCTACTTTAACTTCTGTTACTTGTGGTTTTGGTATCATACACAAAGAAATCATTGTCAGATCCAAAGAAAAAAGGATATTTTTCTAATTTGTTATTTTAAGAGTTTTATAGTTTTCCTCTTTGTTTTTAGTCTTTGGCCTATTATTGTATTAAGTATTATATGTAGTCTAAGTGCTCAATGTAATTCTTTATCATACAAACATCCCATTATCTAATCCTTGCTTGTGAACATTGACTTCCCTGTTGAATGATCTCGGTACCATTATTGAAGGCCATTTGATGTGAAGGTTGATTTTGAATTCCCTATTATACCAATATGTTATTGACTATTTTTATGCAAGTACTATCCTGTTTTGATTCATTTAGTGTAGTAATAAGAGTTTTGAAGCCCAGAGGTATAAATTTCCTAACTTTGATGTTTTTAAATATTGTTTTCACTAATATCCCTTGAAGTTCATAACAAGTTTAGATTAAATATTCTATTTGTGGGTGAAAAATAAAACCCCTCCCCTTAACATAATTGAGTCTTTAATAGGAATTACATAAATATATTCTTATTTATTTAAGGTCTGTTGAACTTAGAATCATTTATAACTTCGTAACATTGAGTATTGTCTTCCTGCAAAATAAAAGGCATCAATAAGTAGCACTTCTGAGGACAACTCAGAAATAAATTTTAAAAATTAGGCACAGTCTTCAAGTCAGAGCTAATATGAAGGAAACATTAGTTTCTTTACATTGTGCTAACAGAGTTGCACACAGTATGGCTTATCTGACAGAATATGTCCATAATGAAAATAAACACATTTATGTCCAATGAAGAGGCACCTTCAGGGTGGTTTATCTTGGGCATCTCTTCCTGGTTTGTAAAAGACCACCTCCTCCCTTTCTCCTTACAGGACTTTTCATATAAGTTCACCAATAGAGGGATTTCTATGTTCTATTAAAAGTTCTTAGCTTTCACTGTGCCTTAGCAGTCTCACCATACACACTATATTAGGAGGCTTAGATAAAAACAGTATCTGTAAATCTGATGCAGAGAGAGAGAATACAAGAGAGACAGAGAGAGAGAGAGAGAGAGAGAGAGAGAGAGAGAGAGAGAGAGAGAGAGAGAAAGAGAACAAGAGAGAGCTAAAAAAAACTCATAAAAAACCCTGAAAGCTTGAAATGGGCAATAGAAAGTTAGTAATTTTTATACTATTTGTGAAATAGCACTCACTGTAAGACATACATTTTCTAAATGTAAATATTTAGATATGCTCACCCAAAGCATAGTGAAAGATCACAAAGTGGTCTGGGTTAAAACCTTCTAAAAGGGATTTAGTAATTGCAAAATTACCTACTGATCCAGGAACAGGGATATTTTTAACTTTAGTACAGAAAGATGACCCTCAACAATCTTTTTGTTCGATTCAAGCTCATATGTACAGGAAAAAAAATTGTGAACATCTCAGGGATGCTGCTATTGGAAAAGTATTAACTCAGATGACTTACAGCTACTAAACCAAATATATCTCTTAGGAATTACTACATTAACAACATAGCTTAATCTTTAGTCGCCTATGAATTGAACTGCATGCGGCAGAATTTTTCAGGTTTGAAATATCTGTCTTCTCTGAGACATTGATAAGCCTTAAAGAACCTTGCTTGAAGGAATTCCACAGTGTTTTATCTACATCTGCCTTCCTATTTTCAGCCCAACTCTTTGATCCTCCCTAGAAACTTAACAGCTTATGAACTAAGAAAATATTTGAACATTTTAAAAAGCGCTTCTTGGCCATTTGAGATTCCTCTGTTGAGAGTTCTCTGTTACATTCTGTACCTCATATTTTAATTGGGATATTTGGGTTATTGATGTCTAATTTCTTGAGCTCTTTATAAATTTTGGATATTAGCCCTCTGTCATATGTAGGATTGGTGGAGATCCCGTCCCAATCTGTGTAGGCTGCAGATTTTCCCTATTGACAGTGTCCTTTGCCTTACAGAAGATTTGCAGCTTCATGAGGTCTTATATAGCAATTGTTGACCTTAGAGCCTAGGCCATTGGTGTTCTGCTCAGAAACTTGTCTCCTGTACTTACTCCTTACTCCTGCATTCAATGGTATCTCCTACTTTTCTTCTCTTTTCTTTTCTTTTCTTTTTTTTTCTTTTCTTTTCTTTTCTTTTCTTTTCCTTTCCTTTCCTTTCCTTTCCTTTCCTTTCTTTTCCTTTCCTTTCTTTTTTTTTTTTTTTTTTGGGGGGGGGGTTCCAGACACGGTTTCTCTGTATAGCGCTGGCTGTCTTGGAACTCACTTTGTAGACCAGGCTGGCCTCAAACTCAGAAATCCGCTTGCCTCTGCCTCCCAAGTGTTGGGATTAAAATCGTGCACCACCACCGCCCGACTCCCACTTTCTTTATTATGAGATTTAGTGTTTCCAGTGCTGCAGACCCTTTTGGTCCCTTGTCTGCGTGGAATGAGTCTCTAGTGCCGGTGAGCAAGGAGTCAGCAGGAAATGACAGACAGACTCGACACAAGGGTGTGTGGATCTGAACGTAATTTGTCAAATCGAACATCAAACATTTTATACAGAAGAAAATAGGGAATTTGGGTGACACACTACACTGGCAAGGTTCAAAGAGGTTACTGGATTCTTACACAAAACGGAGGAATACAAACATGGAACAGGCAGGAACCAACTGGGGTAAAATTCAATGTTAACAACTGGGATCAAAAACAGCTCCACCTAAGGTCCACTTAATCTTAGAAGCCAGGGGCAAGGGCTTCATGCCCTTGCCATAGTTCCTACTCTAGTCTGCTGTATAGTCCACCTTCCCCCTAGGCCATTGTAAATACTTGTATGGATGTAACTCAGCTATCTATAGTTCTAAGTATCTACTCTGGTTCCTCTTTAGGTCACAAACTTCCTTCATCCTAGATAATGGTAAATATCTGTGTAGGGCAGTGACTTAGTTATCCATGCCCAAGGTCGGATCAAGGACTGCCTAGAATCTAACTTAGCTATATATCAAAATATCAATCCTTAGGAGCACATGTAATAAAGCAATATTAAGGGAAAGCACACAGATCCATTTGCCAACTAAAGCAAGGACATTGGAGCATTGTTTATACAGGATGCCACAATTCCAGGAGACTAAGTTTCCATGAACTTTTCGCCTCGGGACAGCGTCCAGGTTTTGGGGGCCTGTCGCACTTGTCACTACTGGAGTGAATGTAGCATTCCAGTTTTATGTTGAGGTCCTTGAGCCACTGGAAATTGAGTTTTGTGTAGGGTAATAAATATATATCTATTTTTATTCTACATGTAGACATCCAGTTAGACAAGCACCATTTGTTAAAGATTATTATTTTTTTGGTTGGTTGTTTTTTTGTTTGTTTGTTTGTTTGTTTGTTTTGGTTTGGTTTTTTTTTTTTTTTTTTTTTGAGACAGGGTTTCTCTGTATAACCCTGGCTGTCCTGGAACTCACTCTGTAGACCAGGCTGGCCTCGAACTCAGAAGTCCACCTGCCTCTGCCTCCCGAATGCTGGGATTAAAGGCGTGCGCCACCACCGCCTGGCGACGATTCATTTTTTTTTATTGAATGGTTTTGACTTCTTTATCAAAAATCAAGTGTCCATAGGGGTGTGGTTTATTTCTGGGTTTTCAATTCGATTCCATTAATCAATGTGTCTGTTTCTGTACTGATATCATGCAGTTATTATCACTATTGCTATGCCCTACAGCTTGATGTTAGAGATTGTGATTCCCCCAGAAGTCCTTTCATTGTTAAGAATTGTTTTTGCTATCCTGGATTTTTTTAATTTTCCATATGAAACTGAGAATTGCTCTTTTGAGGTCTATAAAAATTTGTGGATATTAGCCATAAAATACAGGTAGCATGCTGTACTCTACAGACCCAAAGAAGATAAACAAGAAGGAAGACCTCTTGTTTGAGGAAGTTTGAATCTTACTTAGAAGGGAGAATAAAATGTCATACGAGGCAGATGGAGGGAGGGAGCTGGAAGGAAGAGGTGATGGGAAAGGGAATGGGGGTTTCAAGATCATGTATGGGAAAGGACAGGAGAGATGCTTAGATGGCCATAGAAATGAATAGAAATCTGTAACTGACAGGGGCAAGGCAGTAGGAGGAATCTCCAGGAGGAGACAGAGACTGGGAATAAGGAAGGTACCCAAGAATCTGTGACTTCCTATTTTGGGGATATGGAACCTGAAGAGACCATCTTCTGTAACCAGGCAGGAAATCCAGTGGAGCGATAGAGACATCAGCCAACACACAAAACTTTCATCCCAAAATTTATCCTGTCTACAAGAAATGCAGGCAGGCATGGGGTATGGAACACAGAGTGAGTGAATGGCCCACCAAAAACCGGCCCAACTTGAGACACATGTCTGTTGCAAGCACAAATCTCTAACATTATTAATGATACTCTATTATGCTTGCAGACAGGAGCATGTTGTTCTCTGAGATGCTCTACCAAGCAGCTGACTGAGACACAGACATCCACAGCCTTAGATGAAGCTTGGAGACACTAGTGGAAAAATAACAAGAAGTATTGCACAATCCAAAGGGGATAGGAACTCCACAGAAAGACCAACAGAGTCAATTAACCTGGACTCCTGGGGCTCTCAGAGTCTGAACCACCAACCAAAGAACATACATGGGCTGGACCTAGGCCTCTGAGCACATGTAGCTTGGTCTTCTGAACTATAGAACTGGGGCTATCCCAAACGCTGTTGCCTATACATGGAATATGATCTTCTAGCTGGGCCGATGTGTCTGGCTTTAGTGGGACTAAAGAGACTTGAAGTGCCAAGATAGGGAAATACCCAGGGGGCCCTACCTGCTCAGTAGATAAGGGGAGGGAGATGGGGGAAGGATTGTGGGAGGGGGTGATCTGGATGCACGGAGTGAGCAGGGTGTAAAATGAATAAGTAAAAAAAGATAATTAAGAAAGTTTTTTTGAGTCTTGATATATATTACTGTATTCTCCAATTTTAGTTTAGTTCATTTTATATGCATAATTCTTTTAAGAATGCTGAGAAAAGTTTAAGTGCATGTCCAAGGAAATTAGAAATTATATACAGCAATGCTGCTGTTTAAATTGATTAACCTTTTTTTTATTTTTAAAAGAATTTTATTTCTTTAGATGTCTCACAGAATATGTTGTTTTTTCCGAAAAGTTGCATTTCAGTTTAATTGTTGTATGTTTGTGTGTGAATGTGACTGGGGGTGAATATTATGTGTGCACGTGTTGCATGTGGAGCTCAGATAACAACTTACAGGACTTGTTTTTTTCTTTCTACCATGTGTGTTCTGGGATTAAACTCAAGCCCTCAGATTTTGCAGCAAGCACTTTAACCCACTGCTCTATCTTATCATCCCAGAATATATGTTTTGAAGGAATTAAATTTGTCTTTGATCATTTCACTATAAGAATAGGAACTCAAAATGAAAATGCCTTATTGAAAAAACCATATTTCTTAGACTAATATCTGTGATGCTGTGATTCAATAGACTAAGAGCTCCTTCTTAAATGGCTAAGTTATATACTCTTGGATAAGTAGTTTGTTGGAAATGCTGACACAACTTTACTTCTTATATGGTGCTCTGAACTCACGGCTATAATAATTAAGCAATTAGGCATGACAGAGAGTGTGAGTTTCCTGAGATAATCACACCCCTGTGGCACTGCAAGTCATGATCCAAAGATAAGTGTTTTTAATCTCTCAGGGGTGTGATTATCAGATGATAACCACACCCCCAAGGGAAGACTTATGACTCATAAAACAATCTTTACTATAAGGAAAAATGATTATGTTGCTGTATGCAGATGATGCTGGCCACAGAGACTGTTATGTGTTTGCCACAATTAATTAAGAACAGCCAAATGTACAGCATCCTAATGGTGCCAGCATTGATCCCAGGGACTGTGTTGTATTCTTACAATTATGAAAATGCAGGTATAATAGAAGAAACCTCTACCTTTCATTTCAGAAACAAAGAAACATTTGATTAAATAAAGCATAAAGATTATATTGACAAAACCTATTAACTAGATTTGATCCTGTGTGATAAATATATTCTTATTACACAAATTATTCATATGTAAGCAATGAGATCACCCTAGAATTATAGCATTTGTTTCCTAGCATTCATTTATTTGTCAAATCAATGATTCATTCAGCTATTTTGTTTCACTATTTAGTTAATATATGTGAAATAATAATGCCGTAGATATTTTTAAAAGCTGATAATTCATGTCTGGGTAATGGATACAAATATATAATTTAATTATAATACAGTGATGCAAATGGCATTACGTTGGTGACTATAGCATATTATTTAGACAAAGAAAAGCTGAAAAAAACTGAGCATGTACCAGAAGGTGAGATCAGCATCCTTTCTTTACACCTTATA